>NC_069506.1:332403279-332498279 GCF_027579735.1 Bombina bombina | reverse complement strand
AGTATTCTATAGAATCCAACTTCCATGCCCTCTCTTGCAAACCAGAGCTGGCAGGGGCTTCAAAGACCCACTGCTCTCTCCAAAAGCACATCAAACTCTTGAACATTGATTTGCCATCAGGGATGTGAAATACACGTGGGAGGTTGGCACGGGAGAGCCATCATTCCATTCATTCTGTTGTCCTGGCAAGCAGTGGGCTGGCAACCGAGTAGCCTCCCTGGGCTGTTACAGTTATTTTAGCATTCCCTGTGAGGAATGTGCTTTTGTTGGATTTTAAAGTGTTTTGAACTGTTTTGTTTTGCTCAAACCTAGGATTCCAAGTAGGGATTTTAGCCATATCTTAAAAGGTTAGATGAGAGTGAAGTAATTTTATATATGCATAGTGTATACATCAATTCATTACTGCATAGCAAATAATCTGCAAATAACAGAACAATACATTAATTAATACATTAAAACTGTTTATTATTTGTAAAATTAGCATTTGATTTTATTTCAGGAACACACCACTTAAAAGGTCTGTTAAGTATGTGTATCATTTACTTTGCTGTGGACAATTAGAGATTAGTATAAATATAAATTAGTTTCTGCAAAAATCAAGCAATCATATAACATACTATAGAGTCATAATTCTCTTTACACAGGGCTGGTAATAAAAATAGGATTATAACTTCCATTTGCTTTTAAGAACAAACATAACATAACATATTTTAGGGAGTAAACATTAAAAAAATATATTATTCACACATTTTTTAGTACAACAATGTACCTTTAATGCAGGCGAATGTCATTTTGCAAGTCTGATCCCTTAACTGTTGATATGTTGATCAATAACAACAAAAGCCTTATCTTATAGCAAACTTGTTTTCAGAGTTACTTAATGCATCATTAGTAGAGAATGCTTTATGAATAATTCATAGAACAGATTAGAAAAAAAGTTGAATATCAAACTATCCCTCCCACTTGTACCATTTTATTTTCTGAAGCACACATAGCAATTTAACCACTTCACTTTCAGAGATTGAAGCAATTGCAAAACATGTGTATGTATGTATTGTATTTATATTTAATAGAATCTACTGGGAATAGTGTTTTTGTCTCAAAATAATTTTCACTACAGATTGTAGAGTTATCCACATGATCTGGAGGTCGATTAGCTCATCTGCTGAATCTGTACATTACAACCTACATCTGCTATAATTATCCCTACATTTCAAAGCTAATAAATGTGTTTTGCAAATGATGTAACTTAATTTCTATAAGTAGCAATATAAATACTGCTAAATAAAAAACACTGTAACTTGCACTATATCTTTAAGCATAGTTTATATAATTGACCTATGACTAGTCTTAAGGTATTGATGAAGTAATAGGTACAGTAATTACATTAAAGAAAGGTATGAAAGATAATTGTCTAAAGCAGTGATTTGCAACCTTTTTTTTTTTGCCGTGGCACACTTTTTTACATTAAAAAATCCTGTGGCACACCACCATCCCAAAACTTTACAAAATCACACATTGTAGCCTAATACAGGATGTATATACACAGTATATATATATATATATATATATATATATATATATACACTGTACTGTGCTGTCATGCCATGCCTCCTACAAACTATACATGGCATATTTACATTCATTCACAAACAATCATAATGATTGCCTGTGAATCAATGTCATGGTTGTAAATGATGCCCGATGAGCCTGTCACAGAGCCTGGTCTAGAGTACATGAGACAACAGTGATTAAAAAAAGGTTCAAGGTGCATTCTTGTATAAAATAAAATGATTTATTTAATTAGAAGTCGTTTAATTTTCAAGCAAATAACTTTCTTTTTATGTGCTTCCTAGTCAAATTTGTTTTTCTGTGTCACTCAAGATGAGCATATAACTGTTGAGCCAATCAGGAGTAGGTATACCTGTGCTTGCTCCAATCGCTGGCAGCAGCTTCACCTGGGGCAGAATGGGGTTTTTAGCTGTGCAATTGTAACTTTTGAAGAGGGTGAATTCATAATAGAAAAATATAATTTGTTTAAAGGGATAGGAAATTCATAATAAAATTTGCATTATTCAGATAGAGCCTGCATTTCAAGACCCTTTTAAATTAACTTCTATTTTCAAATGTGCTTCGTTCTCCCTGTATCCCTTTGAAAAATAATATGCACTTATGCTACTAGTGGGAGCTAGCTGCTGGTTGGTGCCTGCACACATTTCTCTATGGTGATTAGCTAAGTAGATGTTTTCATGTAGCTGCAAGTAGTGCAATGCTGTTCCTTCAGCAAAGGATAATAAGAGAATGAAGCAAATTTGATAATATAAGAACATTAAAAACTTGTTGAAAATGGTATGTTCTATCCAAATCATAAAAGAAAATTATTGGTTTTTCTGTCCCTTTAAAATCAAATAAAAAACAAAATAGAATAATTTATCATACCCCTCAAATGTCCTGCATTATGCAACAGGTTGGGAGGTCTGGCCTGCTAACTGGAAAATAGGTTTTTAGTAGAGAAAAACACAGAGCGCCTAAATGCTAAGGCAAGGGCAAGAGAATAACTGTAAGTATGTTATATTTAAAAACTAATACATATATATTTATTCAGAAAACATACATTATCTCATGGATCCATGTTACAAAAACATTAAAAACTTAAAAATTGTTAAAAGGAATATATGTGTGTTACTGACACAATAAGATCATCAGACAACATCCGCGCCATGCTCGACCGAGGAGAAACTGGCACCCTCATCCTCCTAGACCTCTCAGTAGCCTTTGACACTGTCAACCACAACACCCTCCGCACCCGCCTACACAACGCCGGCATCTGCAGCAAAGCCCTGGAACGGATCACCTCCTTCCTCATGGGCAGGACCCAGAAAGTCAGACTCCCGCCCTTCTCCTCCAAATCCACACCAGTCAACTGTGGTATACCGCAAGGCTCTTTGCTAAGCCCCACCCTTTTCAACATCTACATGGCCCCTCTCGCAGCCACCGTCCGATGCCACAACCTCAACATCGTCTCCTACGCCGACGACACCAGTTAATCATCTCACTCACCCGAGATCCCACCACCGCCAAACATAATGTCCACGAAGGCCTGACAGCAGTCGCCGCCTGGATGAATGACAATCGGCTCAAACTGAACACAGACAAAACTGAAGTCCTCTTCCGTGGACCTAATAAATCCGCATGGGATGACTCCTGGTGGCCCACAGCCCACGGTCCCCCTCCAACCCCAAACGACCACGCACAAAATCTAGGCTTCATCCTGGACTCCTCACTCTCCATGAACCGACAAATCAATGCCATCACCTCAACATGCTTCCACATCCTCCACCTGCTATGAAAAATCTTCAAGTGGATCCCTACCGAAACCAGGATAACAGTCACCCACGCCCTTGTCAGCAGCCGGTTGGACTACAGTAACGCACTCTACGCTGGCTCCACCATCAAACTCCAAAAGATAAACAAATTTCCAAAGTGGGAACTTAAAAGGGGCGCACTGATATAAAATGTTAGACGTGTATAATCCAAAGACAATGTTCAGATAATATAGTATAATGTTTTACTCCCATAAGGGAGAAATCACCCAAAGTGGCGACTGATCAATAATTAGAAACCGTCTTGGCAAGATCTAAAGTGTGGGCCGCTCCTCTTGTTCCCGGTGTGTGGGATATCTGGGCAATCAAAGAAAAAAGAGAGGGTGCCTCATAGTGTGAATAAGTCTTGCTGAGACCGTATAATACAAATTGAAAAGGTTTACCGCATTCTGTTGCACCATACTTGTGACCGGTGCTAGCGGGCAGACTAACTCTTAACAGTGGTTAGCACACTGTTATGGCTCGTTGGTCCACTGTGTCTGGATCTGCACCAGAGTAATCTCGGCCGTGCTCCAGGAACCCTTGTTCCAAAACAGTGAGTATGATGTAACGATTGGCTTGCTGTGCGACCAAAAAGCAATACAACTGTATGTAAACCAGATGACAACTCCCAATCAAAGTAAAATTAAAAGGATTTTATTCCAACACTGCAACACATTTCTCGACCGTAAAATGGTCATTTCCTCAGGCAATACAAAAAGGATAAAAACATTAGAATTTAGCAACATTAAATACATGTGTGAATTTAAAAGCGGAAGCTGTCATAATACCATAGGACCAATGGTAACATTACTTGTATCGAAACTTGATGGTACTATAATCAGAAACCACCTGTATACTATTAGTCTGACATAAAAGCAACAAAGTGTTCTTTTCATATAAAATAAAATGTTGATAGGAAATAATAAAAATCTGAATATATATGAACCTGCGCATAATACGAAATATAGAACCTAATTGTTGTCTCGACATTGTCTAAAATTTTGAAAATTTTGTTAACCATATAGCGTTCTGTCATACAAAAAGTAGATGTGTATATGGCTAGCCATACAATTACGAAGAAATGGTATGATATGGTAAAAATATGTGCATGTCTTTTTCGTGCATCTTAATATTATTGGACCTCGTCATGGACTTCGCAAAGTAAACATTCAGAGCTTACTTAGTCTAAAGCGTCTGTAAATGCAAAAATCAGTGTGTGTCTAAAAAGGCATATTTCTTAATTGAAAAAAATGTCTGAACTGTCTCACTAATATCTCCGACTGGTGATGTTGTTGTTCTGTGTGACACTTGCGGTTATATAGTGTATGCGATCTGATTTAAATATTTTGTGTATGTTTGTAGATGGTATAATTTGTGATGTGGACGTTAAAATCAAGCCCTCTTAGAACAATGTCTCTCTAATCTTCTATGAATGATGATGGTTATAATCAAGCTCTCTTTAAACGATATCTCTGTGATCATCTGTGGATGATGATGGTTAGACTTGTGTCAGTGTAGTAATGTATGTGCGTGTATTTCTGTGAATTGTGACAAGTGAATGTGTTGTTGATATTTCAATGTGTAAATGTTACTGATGACATGTGAATATATAATTGTGGTATAGTGTATATATATAAAAAATATCAGTCTGAGTTTCCCTATTCCCTGTGGTATTTTATCTGATATCGAATGTATGAGAACTTTGTATTATATTGTCCCTGTCAGATAAGTTAGCACTCTCCCTGAACAAAAGTCATAACATAAGGTGTTAGTCAGTTAGAAAGACACTGTATCTAGTATGATATGTGATGCTTGTAGGGTATGCCTGCACTATCTATCAAACATGATTTTTTGTGGTTGAAACATGTGTGTACTATAAAATAAAAAACAGTATTTATTAATTGAAAGTTGCTAAATCTAGATTGATTAAGCGGTAGGCAAGACACTGCGTGTAGAATGATGTATGATGTTTATAAGGTGTGTCTGACCTATCTGGCAAACATGAATTTTTGTGGTTGAAATATGTATATACTAAAAAATAAAAAACTGTATATGTTAGTTAAAAGCCGCTAAATCTAGATTGGCATTCAGACCAGAGGGATATAAAGTTTTCAGTTTGAAGATCCAAAACGTTTCCCGTTGTCTTAATTTGTTTAACCTATTATAGTCAGATGATTTAGGTAAAAAATCTATGGGATGGTATTTGAAGATGTGGGGATTGCCCTGATGTTTATGTAGACAATGGTTGGGTATACTGTGCTTGATCTTAATTTTTTTGCAATTCTTACAATTGCGGTGATGCTCACCCCATCGGGTCTTCGTTTTCTGGAGGTGCGGCCTACATATTGTAGGCTGCAAACGCATTCTATTAGATATATCACGTCAATGGAGTCACAATTATAAAAACCCTCAATAGGAAAAGACTCCCCAGTCGTAAATGATCTAAAAATCTTTTTACCAGATTTAATAAAATTGCAAGAGTTGCATCCTGTTTTTCTACATTTGTAAACTCCCTGAAGACCAAAAATACCTTTGTTGTGTTTGTTTCTCTTTCTTTATTGTAAGGTTGAACATGTTTAACTATTTTACTCAGCGCTAGTTTGTTCCTCAAAGTGGGTGCTCTTCTATAGACTATTCTGGGTTTGTCTTTGACAAATATTTTATTTGGGGTCTCTTTGTATGATGTGCCAATGTTTGCTAATTATTTGTTGTATTTTATGGAAACTGTTGTTATATTGTGTAATAAACATAATATTCCCCTGGTTGTCCGCTAGTTCCATGGTGGGACTTGTTTTCTTCTTACTATTCTGAAGTATTTGGTTTCTGTCTAAATCCCTTGTTCTCATTAGAGCTTGATTCAAGAGATTTTTTTCTCAATGAATCTATTATATAATATTTGGCTTTGTTCTAGAAAGGTGTTAAATTCTGAACAGTTCCTTCTTAAACATCAAACTGGCTGTATGGAACATTTATTGATCCAACTTCTATGATGGTAGCTGTGATATTCTAGATAGCTGTTTCTATCTACATCTTTAAAGAAAGTTTTGGATATTATCGTCTTATCGGGACCCCAACTTAAAACCAAATCTAGATATTCTATAGCATTGAATTGTATATTGGCTGTGAAATTGATACCCATATTATTTTGGTTGAGATGTGTGATAAACGATTCTGCCGAAGTTCTGTCCCCATCCCAGATGAAAATGAGGTTGTCTATGTAGAATACCAGGCTTGCCCCAAGGTCTGCATAATATATATACCTCTCCTCAAATAATCCCATGAAGAAGTTTGCGAAACTTGGGGCGAACCTGGTACCCATGGCCGTGCCCTTTGTTTGTAGATAAAAACAATCTTGGTAAATAAAATACTTGTGTTGTAAAATGTACATGATGCATTCCAATATGAATTATTTTTGTGTCTTTGGTAAATAAAGATCTTTTTCTAAAAAATGAGATACTGCTGAAACTCCTAAGTCATGTGTTATATTGGAGTACAAGGAGCTAACATCACATGTTATCCATAATGTTTTTTTGTCCATAATTGGGATATCATGTACCAATTGTAAGAGATTGGTGCTATCCCTGATGTATGAGGGTAACGATATGACAAATTTCTGTAAAAACTGATTGATGTAAAATGATAGATTATAGGTTAAATTTCCAATTCCTGCTATGATTGGACGTCCAGGGGGATTGATTTTGTCTTTATGAATTTTGGGTAAGTGATAATAGTGAGCTATGCTTGGATTGAATATTTTCAGAAATTCTTTTTCATTCTTATTGAGTATCCCTAGGGTGACTCCTTTATCAATCAATTTATGATAAGTTTGTAAATATAGTGGAGTTGGATCTTTGGATAATATTTTGTAATAATTATCATCCCCAAAGATTCTGTCCGAATGATGATGTTGGGGCTGTTCTGTAAACTGTGTAAGGCTTTTGATGTCTATGGAATGAGAGGTCTTTTTTCCGAGCAAAAGATTTTAGCATCTTCTCGCAATCCTCCAGAACCATGTTTTGGTATAATTCAATATATTTATTGTTTGTATTGATGGGATTAAAATTGGATTTATTTTTTCACAGTAGTGTGTATGTAATCATCAAAAAGATGATCTGTAAAATCTTCAATGTTAGATGTAATGCATGGAGTCTGTCTGTTTGCTAGCATGGTATCTGTCAAATTGGATGAGAGTCTGTAGTGTCAAATTTCCCTGTCTTCAATTTCTTATTTGCAAAATATTTTTGTAAGGTTAATTTCTGAGTGAAATTGTTCACGTCCACAAATAGGTTAAAAATCTTGGGGGAATTAGGTGAACAGAAGGATAGAACTTTTTTTAAAAAAAGGTCTATCCTTCTGTCCACCTAATTCCCCCAAGAGTTTTAACCTATTTGTGGACGTGAACAATTTCACTCGGAAATTAACCTTACAAAAATATTTTTCAAATAAGAAATTGAAGACAGGGAAATTTGATCCCCCCTCCCTTATCCGCATCCCGAATGATGATGTTGGGGCTGTTCTGTAAACTGTGTAAGGCTTTTGATGTCTATGGAATGAGAGGTCTTTTTTCCGAGCAAAAGATTTTAGCATCTTCTCGCAATCCTCCAGAACCATGTTTTGGTATAATTCAATATATTTATTGTTTGTATTGATGGGATTAAAATTGGATTTATTTTTTCACAGTAGTGTGTATGTAATCATCAAAAAGATGATCTGTAAAATCTTCAATGTTAGATGTAATGCATGGAGTCTGTCTGTTTGCTAGCATGGTATCTGTCAAAATTGGATGAGAGTCTGTAGTGTCAAATTTCCCTGTCTTCAATTTCTTATTTGCAAAATATTTTTGTAAGGTTAATTTCTGAGTGAAATTGTTCACGTCCACAAATAGGTTAAAAATCTTGGGGGAATTAGGTGAACAGAAGGATAGAACTTTTTTTAAAAAAAGGTCTATCCTTCTGTCCACCTAATTCCCCCAAGAGTTTTAACCTATTTGTGGACGTGAACAATTTCACTCGGAAATTAACCTTACAAAAATATTTTTCAAATAAGAAATTGAAGACAGGGAAATTTGATCCCCCCTCCCTTATCCGCATCCCGAATGATGATGTTGGGGCTGTTCTGTAAACTGTGTAAGGCTTTTGATGTCTATGGAATGAGAGGTCTTTTTTCCGAGCAACAGATTTTAGCATCTTCTCGCAATCCTCCAGAACCATGTTTTGGTATAATTCAATATATTTATTGTTTGTATTGATGGGATTAAAATTGGATTTATTTTTTCACAGTAGTGTGTATGTAATCATCAAAAAGATGATCTGTAAAATCTTCAATGTTAGATGTAATGCATGGAGTCTGTCTGTTTGCTAGCATGGTATCTGTCAAAATTGGCTGAGAGTCTGTAGTGTCAAATTTCCCTGTCTTCAATTTCTTATTTGCAAAATATTTTTGTAAGGTTAATTTCCGAGTGAAATTGTTCACGTCCACAAATAGGTTAAAAATCTTGGGGGAATTAGGTGGACAGAAGGATAGACCTTTTTTTAATATCCTTTTTTCTTCAATGGATAATGTGTGGGATGAGAGATTGAATAAACCCTGGTCTAATCTGGATAGTTCCTCTTTCTTGGCGGCAAGGGATCTGCCTCTAGCGCCTCATTTTTTTGTATATGTGGCCTTTTTGCGGACTGCATTGGAAGAGTGTCTGTCCTTGTGATTGGACCAATCCCTAAAAAAGGAGGTGGTGGAATGTTGTTAGTACTTGGACTCTCTGAATCTCCTGATTCAAATTGCTCAAAATTAACACTATGATTTTGTATAATGTCTTGGTTATGTGTCCAATTGTGATGTGTTTGCAAATTATAGTTGGGTCGTTTGTTTCTGTGTGACGGAGTGTTGTGATTATGATGATCATATGGAATGGAACTGTCATTTTGTGAATATGATTTGGTATGGTTGTGGGAGCCCCATGTTTGTCCCCTCTGGGGTTGGAAGTATGATCTGTTGTGTTGTTGTGCTTGAGTGGTCTGATATGATGTGACGTGTGGATCTGATTGATTGTTGTAACTGTGTGTTTGTTGATCCCTGGATGGGTTATTGCGATAATGTTGTGGTTTGGTTTCTGCACGTGATTGGTACATTGCATGGTGGTGTGTGTAGGTATTGTAATGAGTATTGTTATGAGAAGAGGTTTCTTGTTTATAATTCCCCTTTCTTGGTGTACTCTGATATGTGTCTCGACATGAAAATCTGTGATCTGGTGTGTTTCCAAAATTAGAATGTTGATGAGACATCCTAAATTGGTTGTTTCTGTTATTTTGAACTGTTTTCCAGCCTTGTTGGTTTTGGTGCAAAGGTGTCTTTTTTTTATTTGTGTTTTCTTTGCGGTTGAATGTATAAACACAATCATTAGTGTAATCTTCATGGTCCCTATGTAATTTTTTGTTCTTGCTATTAACAATATTCTCTTGAAATCTGTCTGTATGTTCATTAATGTCTTTCAAAATTTTACTATAATCTGGATTTTGTTGGTATACCCTAAGATCTGTCTGAATTTTGTCAATGTTAGTACTACTCTGACTATATAATTTGCGCCTGAAATCTATCAGAATCTTCATTAAACTGAATGAGCATTCATTCAGAGCATCATACCATTTCTTAAGTAATAGAGGATCATCCTTAAAAGAACAATGTTTAAAAATTCTCAAACCCCTAGGGAAATAATTCACCTCTATATATTTTTTCAAAGCTTTAAGATCCCACCAGTGTCTATGTTCTTTGTTTAACTCTTCCTCCAATAAATAAAACAGATCTCTCATAGGTCTAATATCATTAGTTTCAGAGGTTATTTCTAATATTATTGTATCTTTCGATAAATTAAAACCTAGCCTCTTGGAACTTCTTTCTTCTTTAAATTGCATTTTGCACAATTAATATATATTTTTGTGACTGTGTCCTATATGATAGGCTAATAATAATGATGGCAAAAAATGCAGTGTTAATGCAATGTCTTGGGTAAGTGAATGCTTAAATTAATTTTACTTAAAAAATGAGAATGAAACTTGTGATAAATGTGCGTGATCAATAAAAAACCTGTGTGAATCGTAAATAGAAAAATTGATAGTGGTCAAACTGTGTCCAGCTAAATGAAATAAAACAATTCAGTATGAAATGTGTGTATATATATAATATACAAACATATGTATATGTGTAAACAAAAAAAATTGAAATAGATATCACTAACACCTGAAACCAGTGTGATTATTTTAAAATGAGTGTAATAGTATATTATACACTCGTGACCTCAAAATTAATCATAAACTTATATAACTGAAAAAACTTGTTCGATCATTATGTGATTTGTGAATATCAACCTAAAAATTAAAAATTTGATGGTTTAAAATTAATAAGTGTAAATTCAAGAATGCATAATACATATAAATAGTGAATACAAATTCTTGAACGTTATGAGCTGGTCCTGAAGCTTGAATTCCACTTGTAAAATTCCCAATAAATCTGGAAACGGGGAATGTGTGTTCTTAAGGTAACCTAATGTCAAAATTATGAGTCTAATACCCAGATAAAAATGTGTGTTTGGATATTCGACCTTTTAATATATATATATGTGTGTGTGTGTTTAGATATTCTGATTATAACCTGATTATAAGGAGAAGCCTGTTTATCGATGGTTATTGAGCCCAGAAGAGAGGAGAATTTTAACCAATTCTCACCCACGCATGATTTTATGGCTCTGTATATGATCTTCAACAATGGTTCAAAAAGCTGAACGAGTTACGCCCCAATCTCCAATTCAAGATGGAATACAGTGAAACATCTGTAGACTTTTTGAATCAGAATCAACTCTCAACCACGTTATTTCGCAAAGCCACTGACTCTCTGCTTCAGGCCCCCAGTTGCCATCCTCCGGCTCTAAAGAAGGCTTTGCCGATCTCACAATTTAAAAGAGTTGTGAGGAATAACAGTGACTCGGTGCAAACAAAAAAGCAATTGTTAGAAATGAAAACAAGATTTCTGCAACGTGGATACACTGAGCAGCATCTAAACAGACACCTGGAAGAATTTTGGGATCTGTCACAGGAGGAAGCTCTGCAGGCTACCACAAGGAAACGTAGTTTGTAGAGAGAGTGTAGCTGCAGCTAAGGCGTCCTCGGCATGAACCGGAAGTAGATTCCTCCAGGAGAGAACACGTTAAAGGACCCCAGGTAACTCACGGAGAGCCGTAGCCGAAAACCGGTGGATGAGACCGGTAAAAATGGCAGCAAAAAAAGTATAGGTGGCAGGCACTACATAACAGACCCACAAAAATTGGGTAAAAAATAAGTTCTTTATTGAAGACGTAGACAATGATAAAAAGGCAGACTGACAGACAGGGTGGACAGAGGTCTTACGCGTTTCGCGCCCCCTAGTGGCGCTTACTCATAGACTGTCGTCTATGTTACAACCTAGACAATTTAAAGGCTGTAATAAGGGAAAAATTAACCCCTTGACTGCCTGTAAACCTGGTTAAAAACATAGATAGTCCCTAGTGGACACAGGGTAATAATAGATAATATATAAAACGGACTTAGTATATAACTGATGACCAATATGAAAGCAATGTAAATGACACTTAATATTTCATAAACAACAATACACATATTATATAAACTGTGTTATATTACAAAACCCATAAAATACAGGGAATAATATAAATATATATAGAGAAAGCACATGTATAAATACTCTAAATAAAGTGCTGACAACTTGTAAAAATCAAATACAGAGGATGTATATGTGGATAGGTGAATGACTGAAATAATGAAAAGGATAAAAAATTAGAGTATTGGAAAAAACCTAATTATCTATAAGGTAACTTACATCACACTCCCTATTCATACCAGTTGGATGAAAAATTTTAAGTTTTAAAATCCAATATAGTTCTTTCTTCTCTAAAATTTTAGACTTATTGCCACCCCTTGGTGGAACTATAGCTACATCAATAATTTGTAGAAACAATTCAGCTTTGTTAGAAAAATGAACATAATTGAAATGGTTAGCAACTGCAGAATCTGTCTCATAATTATTAGTATCCCTTATGTGCTCATTGAATCTGGCTCTAACATTGCGGGAGGTCATGCCTACATATTGACTGGAACATAGTTTGCAAGTAAGCAGATATACTGCATATTGAGTAGAACAATTGGCATAGAAATCTGTGTTGTAGACTTTATTATCAGCAGTACAGCGAAAAGATCTACCTTGGAGTACATTAGGACAAGCATAGCATATTCTAGCACCATATTTAAAGGTGCCTTTTTTAGACAACCAATTTGTAGCTGGAGTATGAGATGTATTTTTTACCAAACTTGGAGATAATATTTGTCCTAATGTTTTGGATTTCTTAGGGACAAATTTACATTTATGGATGTAGTCACTTAATACATTATCAGTAGCCAATATTGGTAAATGTTTTTTCAAAATATTTACTATTTCCTGGTATTGTTGGCTATATTCTGTAGTGAAAACGATGGAATCTTCAAAACTATCATCTCTAGGCCTAATATGCTTGGTGTCACCATCATAGGTGTTAACCATTTTTCTACATCTCTCTAATTGATGAAACTTATAGCCTCTTTTAATTAGTCTATTTCTCAATTCAATGGACTGCTGTTCATAGATTGTATCAGACTTAGTATTTTGCCTAAGTCTGATAAATTGTGATTTGGGTATGGATTCTATGAGATGTAGTGGATGTTGGGAAGTGGTATAGTATTTCCTGCTGTCTTTTTTCTAAAAGTTTTGGTGTCTTACTTGCAAACTATGTTCCAGTCAATATGTAGGCATGACCTCCCGCAATGTTAGAACCAGATTTAATGAGCACATAAGGGATACTAATAATTATGAGACAGATTCTGCAGTTGCTAACCATTTCAATTATGTTCATTTTTCTAACAAAGCTGAATTGTTTCTACAAATTATTGATGTAGCTATAGTTCCACCAAGGGGTGGTAATAAGTCTAAAATTTTAGAGAAGAAAGAACTATATTGGATTTTAAAACTTAAAACTTGTCATCCAACTGGTATGAATAGGGAGTGTGATGTAAATTACTTTATAGATAATTAGTTTTTTTCCAATACTCCAATTTTTTATCCTTTTCATTATTTCATTCATTCACCTATCCACATATACATCCTCTGTATTTGATTTTTACAAGTTGTCAGCACTTTATTTAGAGTATTTATACATGTGCTTTCTCTATATATATTTATATTATTCCCTGTATTTTATGGGTTTTGTAATATAACACAGTTTATATAATATGTGTATTGTTGTTTATGAAATATTAAGTGTCATTTACATTGCTTTCATGTTGGTCATCAGTTATACACTAAGTCCGTTTTATATATTATCTATCATTACCCTGTGTCCACTAGGGACTATCTATGTTTTTAACCAGGTTTACAGGCAGTCAAGGGGTTAATTTTTCCCTTCATACAGCTTTTAAATTGTCTAGGTTGTAACATAGACGACAGTCTATGAGTAAGCGCCACTAGGGGGCGCGAAACGCGTAAGACCTCTGTCCACCCTGTCTGTCAGTCTGCCTTTTTATCATTGTCTACGTCTTCAATAAAGAACTTATTTTTTACCCAATTTTTGTGGGTCTGTTATGTAGTGCCTGCCACCTATACTTTTTTTGCTACCACAAGGAAACCTAGTACTGACAGGATGACATACGTGACCACATACACAGTAGACAAACAGGGTCTCCCAGCTGTATTAAGGAAAGACTGGGATATTGTGCAGTCTGACCAGAATTTGCCCTTTACTAACACGGGACCACCTAGAGTCAGTTTTAGAAGATCCAGATCCATTCGGGACACTCTAGTTAAGGTGGATCCTGTTGATTGTTATAAAAAACTGACATGGTTGAATCCACCAAAACCAGGCTGTTTCAGGTGTCTAGGATGTACAACGTGTAATGGCCTTAGTGCTACTAAGTTCTTCGTATACCCCCATACAAACAAAAAAATTTTTATTAGACACCGGGTAACCTGTACTACTGAATATATTGTCTATCTGATTCATTGCCCCTGTGGCTTATACTATGTGGGCAAAACCATTGATGGCCTGCGAACCCGCATGGCCAACCATCGCACTGCAATTAGATCAGCAATTGATCAAAAACAATCTGACCAACCAGTTGCCAGACATTTTGCGTTGGCTGGCCATGCGGTGTCAAATCTCCGATATGTCATCATAGATCATGTCCCTAGGTCTAGCAGAGGGGGAGACAGGTCCAAACTACTTCTACAAAAGGAATCCAGATGGATTTACATACTTAATACTTTAACACCTAATGGGTTAAATGTAAATCTAGATTGGCACTGCTTCCTATGATAACAGTCTTTAATTTTTACATAGTGAAGTTTCTATAACATCCCTAATTGTATTATTATTATTGTATAGGCTATTATCTCTTTATTCTTCAATTGCATTTGTTTTGTATATTGCATTTGTCTTGTGTATTGACCTATATGCCTTGTGTGTATATATATATATATATATATATACATATATATATATATGCATATATATATGTATATATATAACTACAGTTTGTTTTCACAGATTTGTTTGATATAGATTGCTAAGGATGAATCATGTACTATTATTTATTTTGCAGCCTCGTAGTTAGCATAGTAAATGCTATCCGTTTACTACGGCAACCTTTGGCACTGACAGTGCAGATGGGCGTGTCCGTATGATCCGGTGTACACTACGTCATTTATGTGAGTATAGTGTTTACCGGTTTCCATGACTACCCCCGATCCTGCGCAGTGGTGCAGGGAGAACGCTACGGTCATTTCCGGTATGGAATCTTGGTGGACAGTAAGGCTATATATGCTTGCTATTTTTATATATTTATTATGGTCTGAAGACGGGGCTAACTACCCCGAAACGTCACTTGTTATGGTGTATTAAAGACAGTGAATTTGTTAAAACCCGGCAAGTGCGTCTCTTTCTTTCATCTACATGTTTCCTTTAGATGTACCCCGGGCAGTTGATTTCTATTTGTTACAGTGAGTTGCTCTGGGACTGTTTTGTTTTTATATATATATGTGTTTAGATATTCAACCTTATTTAAATATAACAATCACATATGCAATGCAAAACAAGAAACACAGTTATATAAATAAACCATAAAATGTTATCGGATAATTGATAAGCTGCTGCCTCTGGAAACACCTGATAATCAATTGCTGAACAAATTCCCAAAGTGGGAACTAAAAAGGGGCGCGCTGATATAAAATGTTAGACGTGTATAATCCAAAGACAATGTTCAGATAATGTAGTATAATGTTTTACTCCCAGAGGGGAGAAATCACCCAAAGTGGCGACTGGTCAATAATTAGAAACCGTCTTGGCAAGATCTAAAGTGTGGGCCGCTCCTCTTGTTCCTGGTGTGTGGGATATCTGAGCAATCAAAGATAAAAGAGAGGGCGCCTCATAGTGTGAATAAGTCTTGCTGAGACCGTATAATACAAATTGAAAAGGCTTACCGAATACCGTTGCACCGTACTTGTGACCAGTTCTAGCGGGCAGACTAACTCTTAACAGTGGTTAGCACACTCATATGACTCATTGGTTCACTGTGTCTGGATCTGCACCAGAGTAATCTCGGCCATGCTCCAGGAACCCTTGTTCCAAAACAGTGAGTATGATATAACGATTGGCTTGAAGCGACCAAAAAGCAATGTGACTGTATGTGAACCAAATGACAACTCCCGATCAAAGTAAAATTAAAAGGCTTTTATTCCAACACTGCAACGCGTTTCTCTACCCTAAAATGGTCGATTCCTCAGGCAATACAAAATGGATAAAAACATTAAAATTTAGCAACATTAAATACATGTGTAAATTTAAAAGCGGAAGTTGTCATAATCAAATAGGACCAATGGTAACATTACTTGTATCGAAACTTGATGGAACTATAATCAGATACCACCTGTATACTATTAGTCTGACATAAAGGCAACAAAGTGTTCTTTTCATATAAAATAGAATCTGTAACAGAAGAGGGAAGACAGCGCACCTCCGACTCAAGGTAAACAGTTTTATTGTTTACCTTGAGTCGGAGTTACACTGTCTTCCCTCTTCTGTTACAGCTTCTTGTGAACCTACCGGTGGTTTGGGAATCCATTGTCGTTGTTGTACAGCAGCACTCCCGTGAGATCATCTTCTCAACACTTCACTCTAATAACTCTTACAGCCGGAGTTTTTCTCTGTTTCTAATATACTCCAGGAAGACACGCTGTATGGTAATGCAGCGCGGCTTCTCTTGTTTTTTGGTTTTTCATATAAAATAGAATGTTGATAAGAAATAATAAAAATCTGTATATATATGAACTTGCGCATAATACGAAATATAGAACCTAATTGTTGTCTCGACATCGTCTAAAATTTTGAAACATTTTGTTAACCATATAGGATTCTGTCATACAAAAAGTAGATGTGTATATGGCTAGCCATACAATTACGAAGAAATGGTAAAAATATGTGCATGTCTTTTTCGTGCATCTTAATATTATTGGACATCGTCATGGACTTCGCAAAGTAAACATTCAGAGCTTACTTAGTCTAAAGTGTCTGTAAACGCAAAAATCAGTGTGTCTCAAAGGCATATTTCTTAATTGAAAAAAATGTCTGAACTGTCTCACTAATATCTCCGACTGGTGATGTTGTTGTTCTGTGTGACACTTGCGGTTATATAGTGTATGCGATCTGATTTAAATATTTTGTGTATGTTTGTAGATGGTATAATTTGTTATGTGGACGTTAAAATCAAGCCCTCTTAGAACAATGTCTCTCTAATCTTCTATGAATGATGATGGTTATAATCAAGCTCTCTTTAAACGATATCTCTGTGATCATCTGTGGATGATGATGGTTAGACTTGTGTCAGTGTAGTAATGTATGTGCGTGTATTTCTGTGAATGGTGACAAGTGAATGTGTTGTTGATATTTCAATATGTAAATGTTACTGATGACATGTGAATATATAATTGTGGTATAGTCTATATATATATAAAAAATATTAGTCTGAGTTTGCCTATTCCCTGTGGTATTTTATCTGATATCGAATGTATGAGAACTTTGTATTATATTGTCCCTGTCAGATAAGTTGGCACTCTCCCTGAACAAAAGTCATAACATAAGGTGTTAGTCAGTTAGAAAGACACTGTATCTAGTATGATATGTGATGCTTGTAGGGTATGCCTGCACTATCTATCAAACATGATTTTTTGTGGTTGAAACATGTGTGTACTATAAAATAAAAAACAGTATTTATTAATTGAAAGCCGCTAAATCTAGATTGGCATTCAGACCAGAGGGATATAAAGTTTTCAGTTTGAAGATTCAAAATGTTTCCCGCTGTCTTAATTTGTTTAACCTATTATAGTCAGATGAATTAGGTACAAAATCTATGGGATGGTATTTGAAGATGTGGGGATTGCCCTGATGTTTATGTAGACAATGGTTGGGTATACTGTGCTTGATCTTAATTTTTTTGCAATTCTTACAATTGCGGTGATGCTCACCCCATCGAGTCATATCAGTGTGCTAACCACTGTTAAGAGTTAGTCTGCCCGCTAGCACCGGTCACAAGTATGGTGCAACAGTATTCGGTAAGTCTTTTCAATTTGTATTATATGGTCTCAGCAAGACTTATTCACACTATGAGGCGCCCTCTCTTTTTACTTTGAAACTCTAAAAGAGACTCCAACGTATCCATAACGCCTCGGCCAGACTCATCCTCGACATCGCTCTCCAATGCCACATCACGAACACCTAAGGAACCTTCACTGGCTCCCCATCAACAAGAGAATCACCTTCAAGATCCTTACCCACGTGTTCAAGGCCCTACACAACATCGGACCCGAATGCATCAACCACTGAGTAAATTTCGACACCCCCGCAAGACAACTCCGATCGGCCGACCAAGCACTCGCAGTCATCCCCCACATCAGCAAATCCACAGTAGACGGAAGATCCTTCTCCCACATAGCAGTAAAGACATAGAACACCCTCCTGCTGCACCTCAGACAATCCACCTCCCTTACAAATTTCAGAAAGGACCTTAAAACCTGGCTCTTCGACTGAACGCCCATCCTCCCCTCCCCCCCTCCTCCTATCTGCTTTCCCTTAGCGCCTTGAGACCCTCACGGGTGATTAGTTCACACTCTATAAGTACCCAATAGATAGATAGATAGATAGATAGATAGATAGATAGATAGATAGATAGATAGATAGATAGATAGATAGATGGATAGAGGAAACCTTTATCATGATTCTATATGATCTTATTGTGTCATATTCCTTTTAACAATTTTTAAGTTTTTAATGTTTTTGTAACATGGATCCATGACATAATGTATGTTTTCTGAATAAATATTTAACATACTTACAGTTATTCTCTTGGCTTTGCCTTAGTATTTAGCCGCTCTTTGTGTTTTTCTCTACAATTTGTCCTCTCTTAGGGTTAGCTAGGTACCCTTTATCAAGGAGCTACAGGGTTGAATTGTACGCCAAGCGCTGGGAGCATAATATTAGTTAAGCACAAAAATAGGTTATATGGGCTGATGAGAGGAACTGGCTACCTTGCTGGGTGAATTGATGTTCACTTGAATAGTTTCCTGATTCTTAAAGGGATATAAAACCCAGATTTTTTTATTTCATGATTCAGAAAGAATGTGCAATTTTGAGCAATATTCTAATTTATTTCTTATCAAATTTTCTTTGTTCTCTTGGTATATTTTGTTGAAAAGGGGACTCAGGAGTGTGCACGTGTGTGGACCACTATACGTTGGCCATTTGCAAGAGCACTAGGTGGCAGCTCTATTTACGAAGATGACATGCCCTTGATGCTACCTAGGTATCTCTTCAATACAAAATAGCATGGGAACTAAGCAAATTTGATAATAGAAGTAAATTGGAAACTCTTTTTTTATTGTGTGCTCTGTCTGAATCACAAAAGGAAATGCATGATTTTCTTATCCCTTTATGTTTCTGTTGGTTCTGAGATCTAAAATACTAGATATAAGATTGCTATTTGCTATAACATGATATATATATATATATAGAATGTTCTGTTATATAAAAGGTAAAGTCATTTCAAGCTGTGACAATGAACACAACACCATCCCATGCCCCGGAAAACCAGCACAACTCAACTCTGTAAGTATAGTAAAGCCTTATATATTCTATATGATATTTATACACGGACATTAAAGGGACAGTAAAGTCAAAATATTCAAATAGAATATGCAGCTTCACTAAACTATCTAATGTACTTCCATTGTCACATTTGCTTTGTTCTCTTAGTATCTTTTGTTGAAGAGTAAATATAGGTAGGCTGATATGATCTCAGGAGCACTCATTATTCATTATTAGTGTAATTATACAAATGCAAAGTGGTGTGTTTGATACTTGTTACATTTATATAATTACTATTAGTGTATAAGTTTAAATCAGATACATAGCACCTCAGCCTTGATAAATTTAAAGGTACAGTAAAGCATTTTAAATGATATTGGTGATGCCCTTGGTTTATTTTGCAAAAAATGTTTCTATAGCAGTCTATGGCAGCAGTGTTTGCAATTATGTATAACATTGCTATAAATAATGTTCCAAACACTGTTGCCAGGTGGCTAAAGACGTGCACGCTCCTAAACTACTTATAGAGACACTGAACCCAATTTTTTTCTTTAGTGATTCAGATAAATCAGCAATTTAAAACAACTTTCTAATTTACTCCTATTATGGAATTTTCTTCATTCTCTTGGTATCTTTATTTGAAAAGCAAGAATGTAAGTTTAGATGCCGGCCCATTTTTGGTGAACAACCTGGATTGTTCTTGTTGATTGGTGGATAAATTCACCCACCAATAAACAAGTGCTGTCCAGAGTTCTAAACCACAAAAATAGATTAGATGCCTTCTTTTTCAAATAAAGATAGCAAGAGAATGAATAGAAATTGATAATAGGAGTAAATTAGAAAGTTGCTTAAAATTGCATGCTGTATCTGAATCACAAAAGACAACATTTGGGTTCAGTGCCCTTTAAGAAAGGATACAAAGAGAACTAAGCAACATTAATAATAGTAAATTGGAAAGCTGCTTAAAATGTCATGATCTATCCAATCCATTAAAGTTCAAGTTTTTTTTTTATATGCATTTCCATTTTGTTTAGCTCGTGGGCTCACTCCCTTGAAGAGCCTATTGAGTGCTGTTTACTGTGGCCAATTAGGGACTGATATAAATTAGCTCCTGCACAGATTAACCAATAACTGTGAAGCAAGTAGAAGGGTCTCTCTGGGAGATGGAGAAAAACACACTTTTGAGATCTAATTTACAGAAAAAAAGACAAATAGATAAGAAAATGTATTGCAAGTTAAAAAAGCAGCAACCTGTCTAGAAAAAGGTTATAATTGCAATAATATTATAATAGGCTAATCCTAGCCATGGACTATTTGCTCCCCTGCCGTCTGGGAGGCGGTACAGGAGTCTGAATAGCAAGAGAGTCAGGCTAAGGAATAGTTTTTTTTCCTAGAGCTGTTGTTTTGCTGAACACAAATACTTAATGCTGATTTTTTTTTAATTTTTATCATGTTTCTTTAAGATTATCCTACTTTTTAATTGCTATCTCAGACTACAACTGCTGTTTATCACCTTCATTTACTAATTTGTATTATCATCTGTGCTCATCACACGGATTGTACTATGCACATATCCATATCACATTGATCATTTGTATTACACTTTTTCTGTGCTTTATATGTTCTTTTTATACAACTGACTAATACTGACTTGCACCATGCACTTTCTACATCACATTGATAATTTGTATTGCACTGTCACATCTTTTTTTTGTGTGTCTCATGCATTCTTTTTGTACAACTGACTTGCACCATGCACTTTCTACATCACATTGATAATTTGTATTGCACTGTCACATCTTTTTTTTTTGAGTCTCATGCATTCTTTTTGTACAACTGACTTGCACCATGCACTTTCTACATCACATTGATAATTTGTATTGCACTGTCACATCTTTTTTTTGTGTGTCTCATGCATTCTTTTTGTACAACTGACTTGCACTATGCACTTTCTATATCACATTGATAATTTGTATTGCACTGTCACATCTTTTTTTTGTGTGTCTCATGCATTCTTTTTGTACAACTGACTTGCACCATGCACTTTCTACATCACATTGATAATTTGTATTGCACTGTCACATCTTTTTTGTGTGTGTCTCATGCATTCTTTTTGTACAACTGACTTGCACTATGCACTTTCTACATCACATTGATAATTTGTATTGCACTGTCACATCTTTTTGTGTCTCATGCATTCTTTTTGTACAACTGACTTGCACCATGCACTTTTCTATATCACATCGATAATTTGTATTGCACTGTCATATCTTTTTTTTGTGTCTCATGCATTCTTTTTGTACAACTGACTTGCACCATGCACTTTTCTATATCACATTGATAATTTGTATTGCACTGTCACATCTTTTTTTGTGTGTCTCATGCATTCTTTTTGTACAACTGACTTGCACTATGCACTTTCTATATCACATTGATAATTTGTATTGCACTGTCACATCTTTTTTTTGTGTGTCTCATGCATTCTTTTTGTACAACTGACTTGCACCATGCACTTTTCTATATCACATCGATAATTTGTATTGCACTGTCACATCTTTTTGTTTGAGTCTCATGCATTCTTCTTATACAACTGACTTGCACTATGCACTTTCTATATCACATTGATAATTTGTATTGCACTGTCACATCTTTTTTGTATGTCTCATGCATTCTTCTTATACAACTGACTGCTGTTTGATACTGACTTGCACTATGCACTTTCTACATCACATTGATAATTTGTATTGCACTGTCACATCTTTTTGTGTCTCATGCATTCTTTTTGTACAACTGACTTGCACCATGCACTTTTCTATATCACATTGATAACTTGTATTGCACTGTCACATCTTTTTGTGTCTCATGCATTCTTTTTGTACAACTGACTTGCACCATGCACTTTTCTATATCACATTGATAACTTGTATTGCACTGTCACATCTTTTGTGTCTCATGCATTCTTTTTGTACAACTGACTGCTGTCTGATACTGATTTGCACTATGCACTTTTCTATATCACATTGATAATTTGTATTGCACTGTCACATCTTTTTGTGTCTCATGCATTCTTCTTATACAACTGACTGCTGTCTGATACTGATCTGCACTATGCACTTTTCTATATCACATTGATAATTTGTATTGCACTGTCACATCTTTTTGTGTCTCATGCATTCTTCTTATACAACTGACTGCTGTCTGATACTGATCTGCACTTGTTACTGTGTACTCTTGGAATTCTGCATATAATATGAGTATCTAACATCTGTTATTCCTTTTGTATAATTATTTCTAACTACTATTGTACTTTGCACCTTATCTATATGCAATGTCTGGGTTAGATGGTTTAATACGTTTTGTTGCCCTGTTTTTCTAACTTGTGCAATGACAATAAAAAAAAAAGGAATCTAATTCTTTTGGGATTCAGACAGAACATAAAATAAATAAAAAAAATCCAATTTACTTCTATTATCAAATTTGTTCTATTCCCATGTTATTCTTTGTTGAAGAGATACCTAGGTAGGTACTGTGCACCTATCTGGACCACTATATGGCAGGACGTAGTGCTGCCATCTACTGATCTTGCTAATTTCTAACATTCTTGAAAACTGCTGCCATATAGTGCTCTGGACACATTCACAGTGCTGCGATTACATCCTTGCTTTTTAACAAAAGATACCAAGAAAACAAAAAAGTGATAATAGAAGTAAATTAGAAAGTTGTTTAAAATGACACAGTCAATATGAATCATAAAATAAAAATGTAGGGTTTCGTGTCCCTTTAACACTGAGGAAAATTTAGATTGTGACCTTTTTAAAATCTCAGTCTAATAATTGAATAAATTGTTCACAATCTGCTACTTGTTTCTTCATCTGCTCTTGTCTAGGGGGACAATGCTAAAACCGGCCAGTAAACACCTCTTGCTTTTGGGTAAAAGTTGTATTTTGTCCCACACTCCCTAGGGCCTAGATTTAGAGTTTGGCGTTAGCCGTGAGAACCAGCGTTAGAGGCTCCTAACGCTGGTTTTAGGCTACCGCCGGTATTTGGAGTCAGTCAGGAAAGGGTCTAACGCTCACTTTTCAGCCGCGACTTTTCCATACCGCAGATCCCCTTACGTAAATTGTGTATCCTATCTTTTCAATGGGATCTTTCTAACTCCGGTATTTAGAGTCGTGGCTGAAGTGAGCGTTAGAAATCTAACGACAAAACTCCAGCCACAGAAAAAAGTCAGTAGTTAAGAGCTTTCTGGGCTAACGCCGGTTCATAAAGCTCTTAACTACTGTGCTCTAAAGTACACTAACACCCATAAACTACCTATGTACCCCTAAACCGAGGTCCCCCCACATCGCCGCCACTAACACCGCCGACCCCTATATTATATTTATTAACCCCTAACCTGCCCCCCACAACGTCGCCGCCAGCTACCTACAATAATTAACCCCTAATCTGCCGACCGCCACCTACGTTATACTTATGTACCCCTAATCTGCTGCCCCTAACACCGTCGACCCCTATATTATATTTATTAACCCCTAATCTGCCCCCTCAACGTCGCCTCCACCTGCATACACTTATTAACCCCTAATCTGCCAAGCGGACCGCACCGCTACTATAATAAAGTTATTAACCCCTAATCTGCCTCACTCCCGCCTCAATAACCCTATAATAAATAGTATTAACCCCTAATCTGCCCTCCCTAACATCGCCGACACCTAACTTAAATTATTAACCCCTAATCTGCCGACCGAATCTCGCCGCTACTGTAATAAATGGATTAACCCCTAAATCTAAGTCTAACCCTAACCCTAACACCCCCCTAAGTTAAATATAATTTAAATCTAACAAAATAAATTAACTCTTATTAAATAAATTATTCCTATTTAAAGCTAAATACTTACCTGTAAAATAAACCCTAATATAGCTACAATATAAATTATAATTATATTATAGCTATTTTAGGATTTATATTTATTTTACAGGTAACTTTGTATTTATTTTAACCAGGTACAATAGCTATTAAATAGTTAAGAACTATTTAATAGCTAAAATAGTTAAAATAATTACAAATTTACCTGTTAAATAAATCCTAACCTAAGTTACAATTAAACCTAACACTACACTATCAATAAATAAATTAAATAAAATACCTACAATTACCTACAATTAAACCTAACACTACACTATCAATAAATAAATTAAATACAATTCCTACAAATAACTACAATTAAATAAACTAACTAAAGTACAAAAAATAAAAAAGAACTAAGTTACAAAAAATAAAAAAATATTTACAAACATTAGAAAATATTTCTGTGAACTCTCAATACCAGAGTTATTTAAAAGGTGCGGCCAGAAAAAAGCCAGCGGTAGCTACGTGGGTCGTTACCGACAAAACTCTAAATCTAGCCGTCAGTTTTCAAATTGATAAAAATTTTCTAAACAAGATGTTAAATTTGCAGAATTGTCAAATTATAGAATCTCCTGTTCAACCTCAGCAGGGAGTGTAGGAAACCCCAATTTGTACACACAATGCAAAAGGTGATTAAAGTTCTTTTAAAGGGACAGTTTAATGAAAGATTAGGATGCAGTAAATTGTTTGGACGTGATGTTTGCATGTTTCTTCCCTATACATTAGTTTTAGTGGATTACAGATTCACTATTTTTATTTAATCATGTGACATTTACAGGGTTATGTTGCCCCTCACTGGTAGGAGGAGTCTTCTCTCTGTCAAATGAGGGGTCTTAGGGACATATGGAGTATTAGGGATCAGCCTGAGGATGACTGGTTTAACATCTGTCTCTCTCATTCCTATTAACCAGGTGTATAATGGTTCAAGACAATTGCCAGTTTACATCAACCACAGGGTATGTAGAGGGTCTTGTTTTTTCACTGAGGAGTTTTATGGGAATATGGATTAATTGTAGCATAGTTTCATAGTTATTCCAAATTCATTGTTCCAAAGCGAGTGTTTAATTAAAGCTGCCATTTTTATGTTGACTTCAAAGTTGAGACGCATCTTTCATTTGCATGGTCTTAAAGGGACAGTCAAGTAAAAAAAAAAAAACTTTCATGATTTAAATAGGGCATGCAATTTTAAACAACTTTCCAATTTACCTTTATTACCAATTTTGCTTTGTTCTCTTGCTATTCTTAGTTGAAAGATAAACCTAGGAGGTTCATATGCTAATTTCTTAGACCTTGAGGGCCGCCTCTAATCTAAATGCATTTTGACAGTTTTTCACCACTAGAGGGCGTTAGTTCATGTGTTTCATATAGATAACATTGAGCTCAGGCACGTGAAGCTCCTAGGAGTCAGCACTGATTGGCTAAAAATGCATGTCTGTCAAAAGAACTGAAATAAGGGAGCAGTTTGCAGAGGCTTAGATACTAGGTAATCACAGAGGTAAAAAGTATATTATTATAACTGTGTTGGTTATGCAAAACTGGGGAATAGGTAATAAAGGGATTATCTATCTTTTTAAACAACAACAATTCTGGTGTTTACTGTCCCTTTAAGATCCTTCAGGTTATAGGAGCTTTATTATGCAGTTAAATTATGCTAGTACACAATGGTAGTGAGGGCTGAAACATTGTATTAAAGGGACCTAAAACACAAAATATTTTCTTTCAGGATTCATATAGAGTGTACAATAAAAAAATAGCAATTCTAATTTACTTTTATCTCTTGTTCTCCTTTGTTGAAAAGCTAGTAGGTATTGTTAGGAGCATACAGATATCTAGAGCATTATATGGCAGTAGTTTTCCAAGAATACAAGAATATTTTTTAACAATGCTATATATTTGAGAAAGCACTAGATGGCAGCAGTGTTTCCTGTCATGTAGTTCTCTAGAGACACATGAACACTGCATACCTAGGTATCTTTTCAAGAATGAATACCAGGAGAACAAAGCAAATTTGACAATAAAATTCAATTGGAAACATTTTTAAAAGTGTGTGCTCTGTCTAATCACAAAAGAAACATTTGGGTTTCATTGTGCCCCTTTTAATAGTCTCCCATTTAGACAGACTTGGAATTCTATATGTAACTAGACAGAGTGTACAATAACAAAACAAAACCTTCCAATTGATTTATTTCATAATATTTACTTCTTTGTTAAATGTATCTCCTTTCTATAAGAGAATACTGAAGAGCATGCACGTGTCTTGTGCACATTTTATAAGTATGACATTGTTGCAAACACTGTTGTTGTATATTGCTGGATTTTTTTTACATTTTTTTAATGATGCTTTTTATTGGAATAATGGAAGTTTAACTTGGATTTCCCTTTATGCAAAACTAAATCATATGACTGAAATCAATTGTTAAAGGGACATAAACCTATTTTTCTTTCACAATTCATACAGAGCATTTTAAAAACGTTTTCAGTTTACTTCTACCATCAAATTTGCTTCATTCCCTTGTCATTCGTTGTTGAAGGAGCAGCAATGCACTACAGAAAGCTCAGCATGCTAAGGCACTGTGGCTGTAACAACCCGAGGGTTGCAGGTTCGATCCCCGGCGAGGTCCACTCAGCCTTTCATCCTTTCCAAGGTTGATAAAATGAGCAGTGCCTTGAGACCCTTACTGGTGATTAGACGTGCTTTACTAGTACCACATACATACATACTGAGAACTAGCTGAACACTGTGGGTGAGCCATTGGCAAGAGGCATATGTGCAGCCACCAATCAGCAGATAGTAATTTGTTGCTGCTCCTGAGCCTACCTAGTTATGCTTTTCAACAAAAGGATACTAAGAAAACAAAGCGACTTAGATACTATAAGTAAATTGGAAAAAAATTGCATGCTTTATCTGAGTTATAAAAGTTTAATTTTGACTTTACCGTTCCCTTAAGAACAATATGATTTTTTTTATTTGTATTAGTTGTAATAGATTTACTTATAAAAAGGTTGTATAGTTTAAGACAAACTGCAATATATAAAACAATATTCAATATATACTCTATCCCTAGTCATTGAATCTTTCATCATTTGCATTTTGTTCACTTGAGATTATTTGTTATGTGATCTTTATTATTCCTTTCTTTGTTCTGAGCTTTCATTAAATGTGCCAAAAGAAAAGTACAGTATATTTTTTATAAATACAAAACAGAATATTGTTTCAAAGAACTCACAATACTTTTAACATTAGTATTAAAGAGACTAAACAATTACATTTATGATAAATAATTTAGTAAGAAATAATACTGAATGTTGGTTTTTGATGGAACATTTCTTTTAGATAAATGTTTACACGAGAGTGTTTGCTTTTTATAAAGAAAATTATATTTTAAAAAAGATTTGTCATAACCACACTTTTGGATCAAGACAATTTAAAGGAGATGCACCAATGTGAGATAGAGGGGTAAGAGGGGCACCGTATGTAACAGAGGATGCACCAATGTGAGATAGAGGGGTAAGAGGGGCACAGTATGTAACAGAAGATGCACCAATGTGAGATAGAGGGGTAAGAGGGGCACAGTATGTAACAGAGGATGCACCAGGGTGAGATAGAGAGGTAAGAGGGGCACAGTATGTAACAGAGGATGCACCAGGGTGAGATAGAAAGGTAAGAGGGGCACAGTACGTAACAGAGGGTGCACCAGGGTGAGATAGAGGGGTAAGAGGGGCACAGTATGTAACAGAGGGTGCACCAGGGTGAGATAGAGGGGTAAGAGGGGCACAGCATGTAACAGAGGATGCACCAGGGTGAGATAGAGGGGTAAGAAGGGCACAGCATGTAACAGAGGATGCACCAGGTGAGATATAGGGGTAAGAGGGGCAAAGTATGTAACAGAGGATGCATCAGGGTGAGAGAGAGAGGTAAGAGGGGCACAGCATGTAACAGAGGATGCACCAATGTGACATAGAGGGATAAGAGGGGTACAGTATGTAACAGAGGGTGCACCAGGGTGATATATAAGGGTAAGAGGGGCACAGTATGTAAAAGAGGATGCACCAGGGTGATATATAAGGGTAAGAGGGGCACAGTATGTAACAGAGGATGCACTAGGGTGATATATAGGGATAAGAGGGGCATAGTATGTAACAGAGGATGCACTATGGTGAGATAGAGGGGTAAGAGGGGCACAGTATGTAAAAGAGGATGCACCGGGGTTAGATAGTGGGGTAAGAGGGGCACAGTATGTAACAGAGGATGCACCGGGGTTAGATAGTGGGGTAAGAGGGGCACAGTATGTAACAGAGGATGCACCAGGGTGAGATGGAGGGGTAAGAGGGGCACAGTATGTAACACAGGTTAGGGTTAATGACATTCCTGCACAGGTGACAATAATGTAGTCACATTCTGGCCATGGTTACATCTCAATATTTTGGCAACTACAAAGCTACCATTAGCACAACATTCCAAGTGAAAACCATATATTCTCTTCAGAAACTTTGATCCTAGATGTTGTTGCAGTTGAATATAAATATCATGTTTACAAACAAATGAAATTGAGAAAAGCAATTGGTGTATTAAATAGTTTATAACATTTAAAATAAAATAATCACATGGAGGAAATCCTAGCAAATTCCTTGAACAACAAACTGGACAAACGTAGGTGTTTGTTCTTTTAATAAAGTGATCTCAAAGCATAAAATGCATCAGATATCCAGCTGGTTTACTATTCAAGTAATGTTCAGGGGTTTCTCTATGACGTTTTCGTTCCTTCATGCCTATTGGGGTCTGGACATGGCATACTGAATGCTAAAAAACCTACGCACAACTGAACATTAGACACAGGGAGATGCCACAATAAATTCATTGGTTGGTCATCAGAATGGACATCTGAGGCTTCTGTTACTTTGATAAAGTGCTCTCGGATCATATAACTTGTCAGCCATCACACAAGAGTTGCTCCACGTGCGTTATGTTCCTTGGTGACTAATATAATATTTTTCTGAATTCATTATGCTTTCTCCATTTCCAGTCGAGCTTTGTCCATCACATATTAGATTATGAGATTTAACTAATCTAATCTGGAATGTATCCTTCTGTGAAATGACCTCACATGATCAAACGCTACAAATTAATTATGAATTATTACTCTGCTAACCCCTTTCTTGCCAAAGAGGACTATAACAGAGTGTGAAGAAATATGTTCAAGTTCTCCTTAGCAACAAAAGGGTTAAACGCATATAAAAGTGCAAAATGAAAATGCTCTAATATGTTAGAGCATTTTATGATTGCACTAATGATTGCATATAACTATGTGCTTAACAATTGCAAAGCCAACTGCAAAGCAGCAATGCATTACTGGGAACTAGATGAACAAATATGTTGAGCCAATGACAAGAAGCATTTCTGTAGCTACCAATAAATAGCTACTTCTCAGCAGTCTATTGCTGTTTCTGAGCTTACCTATGTATGCTTTTTAACAAATGATACCAAAAGAACAAAGAACATTTGATAATAGAAGTAAATTTAAAAGTGCTTGAAAATGACATGCTCTGGGGCCTAACTATCAAGCTCCGAATGGAGATTGAGGTCCCGTGTTTCTGGCGAGCCTGCAGGCTCGCCAGAAACACCAGTTATGAAGCAGGGGTCTAAAGACCGCTGCTCCATAACCTGTCCACCTGCTCTGATGAGGCGGACAGGAATCGCTGGAATTCAACCCGATCAAGTATGTTTGGGTTGATTGACACCCCCTGCTGACGGCCGATTGGCCGCAAGTCTGCAGGGGGCGGCGTTGCACCAGCAGCTCACAAGAGTAGCTGGTGCAATGCTGAATACGGAGAGCGTCCGACAGACACATGATAAATAGGCCTCGCTATCTGAATCATGCAGGTTTAATTTTGACTTTCATATCCGTTTAGGATAATGACTCTTCCACACTAATAATCAAATTCTTTTGCAATAATAATAAGAAATAAATACATACAGATGAGGGTTTAGAAGCAGCCAGTTGTTGTTAAAGGGACATTCTAGGCCAAAATAAACTTTCATGATTCAGATAGAGCATGTAATTTTAAACAATTTTCCAATTTACTTTTATCACCAATTTTGCTTTGTTCTCTTGGTATTCTTAGTTGAAAGCTTAACCTAGGAGGTTCATATGCTAATTTCTTAGACCTTGAAGCCCACCTCTTTCAGATTGCATTTTAACAGTTTTTCACCACTAGAGGGTGTTAGTTCACGTATTTCATATAGATAACACTGTGCTCATGCATGTGAAGTTATCTGGGAGCAGGCCCTGATTGGCTAAACTGCAAGTCTGTCAAAAGAACTGAAATAAAGGGGCAGTTTGCAGAGGCTTAGATACAAGATAATCACAGAGGTTAAAAGTATATTATTATAACTGTGTTGGTTATGCAAAACTGGGGAATGGGTAATAAAGGGATTATCTATCTTTTAAAACAATAACAATTCTGGTGTAGACTGTCCCTTTAAGGATTTATTGAAAGAATGTGAAATAGAATAGTATAAGGGGCATATTTATCAAGCTCCATATAAAGGCTCACCGGAAACAGAAGTTATGAAGCAGCGGTCTAAAGACCGCTACTCCATAACTTGTCCCTCTGCTCTGAGGTGGCGGACAGAAATGAACCCGATCAGGTTGATGGACACCCCCTGCTAGAGGCCGATTGGCTGTGAATCTGTAGGGGGCGGCATTGCACCAGCTGTTGGCATTTATCGATGTGTAGCAATGTGCAGCAGACAGATGCGCTACTTGTTATCATGTCCGCTCGCACATTGATGCATATGACCCTAAGCGTCTAATTCTCTAAAAAACTGCTCTGGTTTTTTTCTTCACATATTCAGTGTTGAAGGAGACAAAAAGAACTAAATGTATTTTTTATGTTTGAATGATTTCAGTGTCTAACTAGCTGTATGGTAAACGTCATGTGGGGATATTTATATTTATACTTACACTACTGTTTGTGAAAAATGAAATTTAGAGGGACACTAAACCCAATTGTTTTTCTTTCATGATTCATAGAGCAGAAATTTTAAGTAACTTTCTAATTTACTCCTATTATCATTTTTTCTTCGTTCTATTTGAAAAAGCAGAAATGGAAGCTTAGCATCCGGCCCATTTTTTGTTCAGCACCTTGGATAGCGCTTGCTGATTGGTGGCTACATTTAGCCATCAATCAGCAAGTGCTGCCCAGGTCTGAACCAAAAATGGGCTGGCTCCTAAGCTTAGATTCCTCCTTTTTCAAATAAAAATACCAAGAGAATGAAGAAGAATTAATAGTAGTAAATTAGAAAATTACTTAAAATTACTGCTCTATCTGAATCATGAAAGAAAAAAAATTGGGTTTAGTATCCGTTTAAGGGCCATAACAATGAAAAAACACATGCTATAATTCATTAGAGCATACCATTTTTTACACTAGCGATACCCCAACTCTATGCGTTTAACTCCATGCAAAGTACCACTTGGGAGCTGCAGAGCACTGCTGCTCCTGAGAGGAAACTACCAGTCACCTAATCAGCAGCATCGGTTACATAGCTGGTATGCGGTGGGGTTAAACATTTTGTGTTTGGGTGCAGATTATGCTAAAATTACTCTAACAAATTAGATTATGTAATTTTTTTCCATTTTTTTTATGACCTTTTATTTTACATAAAATTAGATGACCTTTGCTAAAACTACAATGTAGCAAGCAAGCTATGCCTCCCATCCCAATTTAATTGGCTTGGGCATAGCTAAAATTAGTCCCAAGTGGTTTTTATGTATGTATTTATTTTTTTATTTTATTTCTATGTCTAAAAACTAAAATTATGCTTACCTAATAAATTATTTTCTTTCCTGGCTTGGAGAGTCCACGAACCCATTCAATTACTAGTGGGAATTCAACTCCTGGCCCCACTTCCCATAAACCCCCGTCATTCAGCCGAATGAATATGGAAAGAGGTACCTGAGGTTTAAAACAAAAATGACAAACGCTGTCTTTAAAATAAATTAAGTGCTGGTTGTGGACTCTCCATGCCAGGAAAGAAAATAATTTATCAGGTAAGAATACATTTTGTTTTCTTTCCAATGGCATGGAGAGTCCACAGATCCATTAAATTACTGTGGGAACCAATACCCAAGCTAGAGGACACAGAATGGAAGGGAGGGAGCAGGTGGACCTAAACAGAAGGCACCACCGCTTGAAAATGGAACGAAAATTAGAATTCTGACGACCCTTGGGACGTCCCTTTTTGTTCTGTGGCAGAAAAGCCCCCTTTCCAAGAGTAACCATGAAAATGATTTTAGCCAGACCAAATAAGGTATTGCCCTTAAAAGGCAGGGACAGAAGCTTAGACTTGAAGGTTACATAAGGAGACCAAGACTTTAGCCACAGGGCTTTGCGAGATAGAACGGCAAAGCTAGAAATATTTGCTCCCAAACACACAACTTGCATGTTGGCATCACAGATTAAAGTATTAGCCAGATTTAAAGCTTTGATCCTGTCCTGGATCTCCTCTATTCTGGTCTCCTCCAAAATCAGCTCGGACAAGGAGTCGCACCAATAAGAGGTTGCACCAGCAACAGTAGCAATACTAGCAACAGGTTGCCATTGTAAACCCTGATGTAGGAACATATTTCTTCAGTAACCTTCCAGATTCCTATCCATAGGGTCCTTAAAGGAGGAACTATCCTCTAGTGGGATAGTGGTTCTCCTGGCAGAGGGGGATATAGCACCCTCCACTCTAGGAACAGTGCACCAGAGATCCCACACAGAGTCAGCAACAGGAAACATCTTTTTAAAAACAGGAAAAAAGGAAAAAGGAACACCCGGTTTCTCCCATTCCTGAAATATAATGTCAGACATGCGATCTGGAATAAGAAATAATTCCACAGATTTGGGTTTGACATCAAATACTCTGTTAAATTTATCAGCCCTCTTAGGAGTCTCTGCGACAGTAGACTCATAGTCCTCCAATGTAGCTAGAACCTCCTTCAAAAGTAAACGGAGGTGTTCACGCTTAAATCTAAAATTTACCTACACTGAGTCTGCTGTACTAGCAACAGCAGATTCAGAGTCAGAGATCTCGCCCTCAGACCTGTAGAAAAAGAAAAGCAGAGTAACCAACCCTGGTTTTCTATAGAGGGGGAGCATAAATGTTAGAAGGTAAGCAAGGACTACCTCGCCATCTTCTAACTGCTAAGAGCCACCATTACTCTTACTAAAGAGAATTACGTGGACACAGCATAGCCCCAATCCTTGCATGAAGGGAAAAGTACCCATACAAGGATTATAGCTTCAGACACCAAATTCGCACATCCTCCCGATGGCAAAGAATGACTGGGGGTTTATGGGAAATGGGAGTGATATTTAACAGCTTTGCTCGGGTGTTCTTTGCCACCTCCTGGTGGCCAGGAGTTGAATTCCCACTAGTGATTGAATGGATTTGTGGACTCTCCATGCCAGGAAAGAAACTATTTAATCTTTCATTCTTTAAGATATTAAAAGATCACAAGATATGTGTTTTAGTCTCTTTCAAGAAACATATTAAATATGCGAAAATCAGAGGGGCTTTACAAGACACGAATGCTTAAAAAGTGATTGAAATAAAAATGCAAAGAATTTGTGTTTGTGCTGAATTATTACAAAATACTCTGTAACATCTTGTTCTGCAGAGGACAAAAAGGAAATTGAAGTCTCAATCCCAAATGAAACTTTAAGCAAGAAAAAAAAGGGACAGCATCTGTTTTGTTTCAAGCGGGATCTAAGTCTAATATTCTTTATATTTAACCTTAATGCGACATTGCTTTAGTTAGATTCTTTACAGATTCACCAGAGTCACTATACTAAGAAAAAAATGTATTTTTTTGTAGTTACGTCCCTTGTGTATAACCGGCCCTAGTTCTTTCAAATCTATTTTTTTCTCTCTGATCCAATTTTCTTATGTAAATTAAAGGGACATAAAAAAATGACTTTTCTAACAATAAGAATGATTTTGCAAGCAGATAAATCTCATCTCAGCTGTCATTTATTCAACTTAATAGCTTATTCTTAAAACTCTTTTCCAGGATATTTGTTATGCATATAAAAGGTACTTATATTCTTTACTGTATTTTCCCCACCACTTTTGTTTGGAAATTATTCTGTGTATCAACTCCACTCCCAGCAAATAATTGATTTTTAAAATTGTTCAGATGTCCCGTTCATACACGCTTCTTGGCTGGTACAGCTGAGTATTATATTGGTTCATACATATAAACTGAAACACAAGGGGGCGCGATCCCATATACAGCGCAGGTTTCGGCGCAAGCGTGGGAACCTGCGCCGCCTGTATTTTCACCTCGCACATCAGGGTATTACATATACCCCGCCGGCAGTTCCTAAAGTGCCGTAAGTCTGATAAACTAGCGATGTCCAGAAATGAGCGTAACTACAAATTTCTGGAGTCACTAGTGACTTACGGCACTTTAGAAACTGCCGGCGCCTAAGAAAAGTAAAGATAATTTTAAATCTCCTGTAACAGTCTAACTTGCCTCCCAAAAATAGCCCAACACGTAAACCCCCTATATCCGCAATCCCCCCTCTCACTACTAATAATAAATGTATTAACCCCTAGACCGACAACCCCCCACAACGCAATAAGCCTAATTATTAACCCCTAAACCGCCATAGCCTACAATGAAATTAACCTATTTAAGTATTAACCCCTAAACCGCCATAGCCCACATAGGCTATTAAATGTATTAACCCCTAATCTGCCGCCGCCAACATCGTCGCCACTATAATAAAGTTATTAACCCATAAACCTAAGTCTAAGGAACTTAGGGACATTTAAATATGTTTGCAAAAGATTTCTGACATCACACACACACACACACACACATATATATATATATATATATATATGTGTGTGTGTGTGTGTGTGTGTATATACTGTACATAGTAAAATATGTATGTCCAATATTAAAAAGAATTCTAATAATTCATTCTCCACTTTGCACCAAATATGTCGCTACTTGCTATATTCGCAGTTAGTCCTGCTCAGAAAAATAATACATTTACACTATATACAATAATGTGCTAAAGAGAAATGTGCTTGTTCGTGGACAGTAATGAAATGGTATAAATAAAGTTGGGAAAAGCCTGAATAGCTGCAACATCGATGACAGTTAACACCAATCTGATGCTCTTCGCACCGTACTTGGCGCGTGTGTTTTTGACGGCTTTTTTGATAAATAAGGAGATCGTATTCAGATCTGCAGCCGCAAAGTTTGGCGAGCGTATTGCCACCCCCGAATGCAACATAGTTAACGCTTTGATAAATATCCCCCTGTGTGTGATCTGTACCTGCATATTGTATGTGTCTGTGTATTGTGTTTGTATATTGTAAGTGTTTAGTTACAGTGTGTAAGGCTATAGCTATGTCTCTGCATTCTGTGTGTGTGTGATCTGTACCTGCATATTGTGTGTGTCTGTGTATTGTGTTTGTATATTGTAAGTGTTTAGTTATAGTGTGTAATGCTATGTCTATGTCTGCATTCTGTGTGTGTGTGATCTGTACCTGCATATTGTGTGTGTCTGTGTATTGTGTTTGTATATTGTAAGTGTTTAGTTACAGTGTGTAAGGCTATATCTATGTCTCTGCATTCTGTGTGTGTGTGATCTGTACCTGCTTATTGTGTGTGTCTGTGTATTATGTTTGTATATTGTAAGTGTTTAGCTATAGTGTGTAAGGTTATGTCTATGTATTTGTGCATTCTGTGTGTGATCTGTACCTGCATATTGTGCGTGTCTCTGTGTCTGTATATTGTGTTTGTATTTGTATATTGTAAGTGTTTTTTAGTTACTGTGTGTAAGGATAGGTCTATGTATTTGTGCATTGTGTGTGTGTGATATGTAAATGCATATTGTGCATGTCTCTGTGTCTGTGCATTGTGTTTGTATTTGTATATTGTAAGTGTTCTTTAGTTACTGTGTGTAAGGATATGTCTATGTATTTGTGTATTCTGTGTGTCTTCTGTACCTGCATATTGTGCGTGTCTCTGTGTCTGCATATTGTGTTTGTATTTGTATATTGTAAGTGTTCTTTAGTTACTGTGTGTAAGGATATGTGTAATGTATTAGTGTATTCTGTGTGTGTCCTGTACCTGCATAATGTGCATGTCTCTGTATTTGTATATTGTAAGTATTCTTCAGTTACTGTGTGTAAGGATATGTATAATGTATTTGTGCATAATGTGTGTGATCTGTACCTGCATATTGTGTATGTCTCTGTGTCTGTATATTGTGTTTGTATATTGTAAGTGTTCTTTAGTTACTGTGTGTAAGGATATGTATAATGTATTTGTGCATAATGTGTGTGATCTGTACCTGCATATTGTGCGTGTCTCGGTGTCTGTATATTGTGTTTGTATATTGTAAGTGTTCTTTAGTTACTGTGTGTAAGGATAAGTATAATGTATTTGTGCATAATGTGTGTGTCATGTACCTGCATATTGTGTATGTCTATGTGTCTGTATATTGTGTTTGTATATTGTAAGTGTTCTTTAGTTACTGTGTGTAAGGATAAGTATAATGTATTTGTGCATAATGTGTGTGTCCTGTACCTGCATATTGTGTATGTCTCTGTGTCTGTATATTGTGTTTGTATATTGTAAGTGTTCTTTAGTTACTGTGTGTAAGGATAAGTATAATGTATTTGTGAATAATGTGTGTGATCTGTACCTGCATATTGTGCATGTCTCTGTGTCTGTATATTGTGTTTGTTTATTTCTAAGTGTTCTTTAGTTACTGAGTGTAAGAATATGTCTATGGGGTCTATTTAAGAAGCAGTAGATGCTGCCTCCGACCCACTCCGCTTCAGTTCCGCCTGAAGCCGTAGTTAAGAAGCAGCGGATCTAAGACCTTAACCTCTGAGGTGGCGGACAGATCAAATACGATCAGGCTGAATGACACCCCCTGCTAGCGGCCAATTGGCCACGAATCTACAGGGGCAGTATTGCACCAGCAGTTCACAAGAACTGCTGGTGCAATGATAAATGCCTACAGCGTATGTTGTCGGCATTTATCGATGTGCGGCGGACATGATTCGCTATATTGGATAATGTCCATCCGCACATTAATAAATGGACCCCTATGTCTTTGTGCATTCTGTGTGTGTGATCTGTACCTACATATTGTGCATGTCTCTGTGTCTGTATATTGTGTTTGTATATTCTAAGTGTTCTTTAGTTACTGTGTGTAAGGATATGTATAATGTATTTGTGCATAATGTGTGTGATCTGTACCTGCATATTGTGTATGTCTCTGTGTCTGTATATTGTATTCGTATATTGTAAGTGTTCTTTAGTTACTGTGTGTAAGGATATGTATAATGTATTTGTGCATAATGTGTGTGATCTGTACCTGCATATTGTGTATGTCTCTGTGTCTGTACATTGTGTTTGTATATTGTAAGTGTTCTTTAGTTACTGTGTGTAAGGATATGTATAATGTATTTGTGCATAATGTGTGTGATCTGTACCTGCATATTGTGTATGTCTCTGTGTCTGTACATTGTGTTTGTATATTGTAAGTGTTCTTTAGTTACTGTGTGTAAGGATATGTATAATGTATTTGTGCATAATGTGTGTGATCTGTACCTGCATATTGTGCGTGTCTCGGTGTCTGTATATTGTGTTTGTATATTGCAAGTGTTCTTTAGTTACTGTGTGTAAGGATATGTATAATGTATTTGTGCATAATGTGTGTGATCTGTACCTGCATATTGTGTATGTCTCTGTGTCTGTACATTGTGTTTGTATATTGTAAGTGTTCTTTAGTTACTGTGTGTAAGGATATGTATAATGTATTTGTGCATAATGTGTGTGATCTGTACCTGCATATTGTGTATGTCTCTGTGTCTGTACATTGTGTTTGTATATTGTAAGTGTTCTTTAGTTACTGTGTGTAAGGATATGTATAATGTATTTGTGCATAATGTGTGTGATCTGTACCTGCATATTGTGCGTGTCTCGGTGTCTGTATATTGTGTTTGTATATTGCAAGTGTTCTTTAGTTACTGTGTGTAAGGATATGTATAATGTATTTGTGCATAATGTGTGTGATCTGTACCTGCATATTGTGTATGTCTCTGTGTCTGTATATTGTGTTTGTATATTGTAAGTGTTCTTTAGTTACTGTGTGTAAGGATAAGTATAATGTATTTGTGCATAATGTGTGTGAGCTGTACCTGCATATTGTGTACGTCTGTGTGTCTGTACATTGTGTTTGTATATTGTAAGTGTTCTTTAGTTACTGTGTGTAAGGATATGTATAATGTATTTGTGCATAATGTGTGTGATCTGTACCTGCATATTGTGTATGTCTCTGAGTCTGTATATTGTGTTTGTATATTGTAAGTGTTCTTTAGTTACTGTGTGTAAGGATATGTATAATGTATTTGTGCATAATGTGTGTGTCCTGTACCTGCATATTGTGTATGTCTCTGTGTCTCTATGTTGTGTTTGTATATTGTAAGTGTTCTTTAGTTACTGTGTGTAAGGATATGTATAATGTATTAGTGCATAATGTGTGTGATCTGTACCTGCATATTGTGTATGTCTCTGTGTCTCTATGTTGTGTTTGTATATTGTAAGTGTTCTTTAGTTACTGTGTTTAAGGAAATGTATAATGTATTTGTGCATAATGTGTGTGATCTGTACCTGCATATTGTGCGTGTCTCGGTGTCTGTATATTGTGTTTGTATATTGTAAGTGTTCTTTAGTTACTGTGTGTAAGGATAAGTATAATGTATTTGTGCATAATGTGTGTGAGCTGTACCTGCATATTGTGTATGTCTCTGTGTCTGTATATTGTGTTTGTATATTGTAAGTGTTCTTTAGTTACTGTGTGTAAGGATATGTATAATGTATTTGTGCATAATGTGTGTGTCCTGTACCTGCATATTGTGTATGTCTCTGTGTCTGTATATTGTGTTTGTATATTGTAAGTGTTCTTTAGTTACTGTGTGTAAGGATATGTATAATGTATTTGTGCATAATGTGTGTGTCCTGTACCTTCATATTGTGTATGTCTCTGTTTCTGTATATTGTGTTTGTATATTGTAAGTGTTCTTTAGTTACTGTGTGTAAGGATAAGTATAATGTATTTGTGCATAATGTGTGTGATCTTTACCTGCATATTGTGTATGTCTCTGTGTCTGTACATTGTGTTTGTATATTGTAAGTGTTCTTTAGTTACTGTGTGTAAGGATAAGTATAATGTATTTGTGCATAATGTGTGTGAGCTGTACCTGCATATTGTGCGTGTCTCTGTGTCTGTATATTGTGTTTGTATATTGTAAGTGTTCTTTAGTTACTGTGTGTAAGGATATGTATAATGTATTTGTGCATAATGTGTGTGATCTTTACCTGCATATTGTGTATGTCTCTGTGTCTGTATATTGTGTTTGTATATTGTAAGTGTTCTTTAGTTACTGTGTGTAAGGCTATGTCTATAGGGCATATATATCAAGCTCCGAATAGAGCTTGAGGCCCCTTGTTTCCGGCGAGCCTTCAGGAGATAACAGAAGTTATCAAGAAGTTAAAGGGACATTAAAGTCAAACATTTTCTTTCATGATTCAGATAGAGAATATCATTTTAAACAATTTTTAATTTACTTCTATTATCTAATTTGCTTAATTCTTTCCTGAAAAGCATATCTAGATAGGCTCAGTAGCTGCTGATTGGTGGCTGCACATAGATGCCTCGTGTGATTGGCTGACCCATGTGCATTGCTATTTCTTCAACAAAGGATATCTAAAGAAAGAAGCAAATTAGATAATAGAAGTAAATTGGAATGTTGTTTAAAATTGTATTCTCTGTCTGAATCATGAAAGAAAATTTTGGGGTTTAATGTTCCTTTAAGAAGCAGCCTTCTAAAGACCGCTGCTCCATAACCTGTCCGCCTGCTCAGAGGCCGCGGACAGAAATCAACCCGATCGAATACGATCGGGTTGATTGACACCCCTGCTTGCAACTGATTGGCCGCAAATCTGCAGGGGGCGGTATTGCACCAGCAGTTCGCAAGAACTGCTGGTGCAATGATAAATGCCAACAGCGTATGCTGTCGACATTTAGCGATGTGTATCGATGTGCAGCGAACATGGTACGCAACTTCGTATCATGTCCACTTGCACATTGTTAAATATGCTCCTTAGTCTTTGTGCATTCTGTGTGTGATCTGTACCTGCATATTGCGTATGTCTCTGTGTCTGTATATTGTGTTTGTATATTGTAAGTGTTCTTTAGTTACTGTGTGTAAGGCAATGTGTATGTTTCTGCATTCTGTGTGTGATTTGTACCTGCATATTGTGCGTGTCTCTGTGTCTGTATATTGTGCTTGTGTTTGTATATTGTAAGTGTTCTTTAGTTTCTGTGTGTAAGGATACGTGTAATGTATTTGTGCATTGTGTATGTGTCCTGTACCAGCATATTGTGCGTGTCTCTGTGTCTGTATATTGTGCTTGTGTTTGTATATTTTAAGTATTCTTTAGTTACTGTGTGTAAGGATATGTGTAATTTATTTGTGTATTGTGTGTGTGATCTGTACCTGCATATTGTGTATGTCTCTGTGTCTGTATATTGTGTTTGTATATTGTAAGTGTTCTTTAGTTTTGGTGTGTAAGGATAAGTATAATGTATTTGTGCATAATGTGTGTGATCTGTACCTGCATATTGTGTATGTCTCTGTGTCTGTATATTGTGTTTGTATATTGTAAGTGTTGTTTAGTTACTGTGTGTAAGGATATGTGTAATTTATTTGTGTATTGTGTGTGTGATCTGTACCTGCATATTGTGTATGTCTCTGTGTCTGTATATTGTGTTTGTATATTGTAAGTGTTCTTTAGTTTCGGTGTGTAAGGATATGTCTATGTCTTTGTGCATTCTGTGTGTGTGATCTGTACCTGCATATTGTGCATGACTCTGTGTCTGTTCATTGTGTTTGTATTTGTATATTGTAAGTGTTTTTTTAGTTTTGGTGTGTAAGGATATGTCTATGTCTTTGTGCATTCTGTGTGTGTGATCTGTACCTGCATATTGTGCGTGTGTCTGTCTGTCTATTGTGTATGTCTCTGTGTCCGTATATTGTGTTTGTATATTGTAAGTGTTCTTTAGTTTCGGTGTGAAAGGATATGTCTATGTCTTTGTGCATTTTGAGTGTGTGATCTGTACCTGTACCTGCATATTGTGCATGTCTCTGTGTCTGTTCATTGTGTTTGTGTATTTGTATATTGTAAATGTTCTTTAGTGTCAGTGTGTAAGGCTATGTGTATGTATATAATGGCCTGTGAACAAACACGTATGTCCTGTAAGTTACTGTATAATAAATTAACAACTTTAATTTTGTTAATACAGTAATATTTTTTACATATTTTATTAAACCCCCTTTTTAATTTAATGTCTGTTTGAGAATCTTATTATATCCCTTAGAATTCCTTGATTTTTGCTGCACATCAGGATTTAATTTGAATTATATTTATATATAACATAGGATTAAGTTGATATTGCCCAGGACACCAAACTGTAACACAGTGCAGACATATAGTAAGAGACTGGTATTCCATACATCACAACATAGACTATGAGGGATATTTATCAAGCCGTCAACCGCAAATGCGCTGGAATTCTGCAGTGTAATTGTGGCGAGCTTGATTCGACCTATTTATCAAAGCCTGCAGACCGGCAAAAGTAGAAATTTATGACGTAACATACGATCCGCCGGTCTCAAATCACAGATCGATGCTTACTTCATTACAGATGTTCTGAATACAAATTTGGCACTATCTGACTACTTTTGCAAGTTAACAAACATCTAACAGGTACGCTCCCCACTATTCCGGCCCAGTGTACCTGCTTTTCAATCCGCCACCCTGGAGGCCGCGGATGCCATAGGAATAAATGGGAGTCTGAAAGCAACGAAAGCTTATGTTCGATGCTGCCAGATATCCCATTGATTTCTATGGTAGGAAACAAGTAACGTTTACACCTAACACCCTAACATAAGCCCCGAGTCTAAACACCCCTAATCTGCCGCCCGACATTGCTGCCACCTACATAAAATATATTAACCCCTATCCCGCCTCTCCCCGACACCGCAACTAAATAAATGTATTAACCCCTATCCCGCCGCTCTTGGAGCCCACCACAACTAAATAAATGTATTAACCCCTATCCCGCCGCTCCCGGAGCCCACCGCAACTCAAATAAAGTTATTAACCCCTATCCCCCCGCTCCCGGATCCCTCTGCAACTAAATAAATGTATTAACCCCTAAATCCCTGGCCTCCCACATCATTACCACTTACTAAACCTATTAACCCCTAAACTGCCAGCCCCCGACATCGCCATAACTAAATTAAGCTATTAACCTCTAAACCTAACAACCAGCTAACTTTACATTAACTATTAACTCATCCCTATCTTATAATAAATTTAAACTTACATTTAGAATTAAAATAAACTATATTAAACTACTAATTAACCTATCCTAACTATTATCCTACAATTACATTAAACTATATTAAAATGCTAATTAAGCTACCCTATTATACTAAAATTACATTAAACTAACAATTAAATTAACTATATTACATATTTAAACACCTAACCCTACTCAAGTTATTTAAATCTACTATAAAGAATTACTTAAGTTACAAACAAATAACAACTAAGTTACACAAAATAAAAAACACTAAGTTATACAAAATAAAAAATAAATTATCAAATATGTAAACTAATTACACCTAATCTAATAGCCCTATCAAAATAAAAAGGCCCCCCCAAAATAAAAAAACCCTAGCCTACAATAAACTACCAATGGCCCTTAAAAGGGCCTTTTTTGGGGCATTGCCCCAAAGAAATCAGCTTTTTTACCTGTAAAATAAAATACAAACACCCCCCAACAGTAAAACCCACCACCCACACAACCAAACCCCCAAAATAAAAACCTATATAAAAAAACCTAAGCTCCCCATTGCCCTGAAAAGGCCCGCTTGGACGAAGACTACTGCCGGTTTCACTGAGAACTTCTGCTGCTTGGATGACGATGGATGTCTGGTCTTCGAAAACTGTAAGTGGATCTTCGGGGGTTAGTGTTAGTTTTTTAAGGGTTTATTGAGTGGGTTTTAATTTTAGGTTAGGGACTTTGGGCTGAAAAAGAGCTAAATTCCCTTTTAAGGGCAATGCCCATACAAATATCCTTTTCAGGGCAATGGGGAGCTTAGGTTTTTTTAGATAGGTTTTATTTTGGGGGGTTGGTTGTGTGGGTGGTGGGTTTTACTGTTGGGGGGGTGTTTGTATTTTATTTTACTTTGGGGCAATGCCCCGCAAAAGGCCCTTTTAAGGGCCATTGGTATTTTATTGTAGGCTAGGGTTTTTTTTTTTATTTTGGGAGGGCTTTTTTATTTTGATATAGCTATTAGATTAGGTGTAATTAGTTTAAATATCTGATAATTTGTTTTTTATTTTGTGTAACTTAGTGTTTTTTATTTTGTGTAACAGTGTTTTTTATTTTGTGTAACTTAGTGTTTTTTATTTTGTGTAACTTAGTTATTTTTTTGTAACTTAGTTGTTATTTTTTTGTAACTTAGTAATTCTTTATTGTAGATTTAAATAACTTGAGTAGGGTTAGGTTTTTAAATATGTAATATAGTTAATTTAATTGTTAGTTTAATGTAGTTTTAGTATAATAGTTAGGGTAGGTTAATTAATAACAATTAGAGAAAAGAATATGGCTCAGTGTAACACAATAGTAACTGCTTCCAATCAGGATAATATCCAGAAAAAATACATAAACAGCTTCCCAAATAAAAACCGGAATATCTGCTTTTTATTGACTTTATCAACTTTATCAATGCTCCTCTTTCTCATAAGTATGTATATACACAAACGCTCTTATCCACAATTGTAATATTTATATATATAAAGCGCTGTTAACCACTTAAACAAATGCCCCCAAGCTGCAGTGTATCACTGGGTTTTGTACTCAAGCAATAGTATGCAAAGGCACGTGTAAGAATATCAATATCACAGTTATTTGTCTTGTGATCCCAAGAGCTCAGTACCTCTCAGCTCCCTTCTATACCCCTCTACAACAATACCTCAGGCCCGGGATCTATGTAATCTCTGCAACCGCTGTTCTGGACTCCTGTCGGTCCACACCATGCGGATTCAGCGTGTTCTGTGTCCTTGCGTCTGTTGTGACGTCACTTCCTGGTTACTGGTATGCTGCGAGTAGATGGGGTAACGAGTCTGAGGAAAATTAGACAGATGAATATGCAAACCTTTATTTTTTCTTCACAGCTCCTGCTGTCTTATCGAATGTTCAGTTATTACTCTCAGATGCCGATGATACACCGCATTCCCTTGGTTTAGGCAGTAAAGTGGGTCCATCCAAAGGGAGGTAATAGGAAGGTCCGGACCGCAGTGCAGCTTCAGCTACTGACTTAGGCAATATTGCAAAGCATGAAGAAAAAACGAAATCGTCAGTAGCTGATGTAAAAGTTAAAAGTCTCTTTATTGGAAAAACTTTAAAACATGGAGGGTATGTACCCTTAAGCAAAACAGACTAACAAGTTTCAGCAAACGCCGTACTCATACCATTATTTTCATCATATCTTATAATTTACTATAAAAAATTTTATAAAATATGAGGAAAAAATGGCAAAAAACACACTTTTTTTAACTTTGACCCCCAAAATCTGTTACACATCTACAACCACCAAAAAACACCCATGCTAAATAGTTTCTAAATTTTGTCCTGAGTTTAGAAATACTCAATGTTTACATGTTCTTTGCTTTTTTTGCAAGTTATAGGGCCATAAATACAAGTAGCACTTTGCTATTTCCAAACCATTTTTTTTTTCAAAATTAGCGCTAGTTACATTGGGACACTGATATCTGTCAGGAATCCCTGAATATCCATTGACATGTATATATTTTTTTTAGAAGACATCCCAAAGTATTGATCTAGGTCCATTTTGGTATATTTCATGCCACCATTTCACCGCCAAATGCGATCAAATAAAAAAAATTGTTCACTTTTTCACAATTTTTTTCACAAACTTTAGGTTTCTCACTGAAATTATTTACAAACAACTTATGCAATTATAGCATAAATGGTTGTAAATGCTTCTCTGGGATCCCCTTTGTTCAGAAATAGCAGACATATATGGCTTTGGCTTTGCTTTTTGGTAATTAGAAGGCTGCTAAATGCCACTGCGCACCATACGTGTTTTATGCCCAGCAGTGAAGGGGTTAATTAGGGAGCATGTAGGGAGCTTCTAGGGTTAATTTTAGCTTTAGTTTAGTGTAGTAGACAACCCCAAGTATTAATCTAGGCCCATTTTAGTATATTTCATGCCACCATTTCATTGCCAAATGCGATCAAATTTAAAAAAAACGTTACATTTTTCCCAATTTTAGGTTTCTCACTGAAATTATTTACAAACAGCTTGTGCAATTATGGCACAAATGGTTGTAAATGCTTCTCTGGGATTTCCTTTGTTCAGAAATAGCAAACATATAAGACTTTGGCGTTGCTTTTTGGTAATTAGAAGGTGGCTAAATGCTGCTGCGCATCACACGTGTATTATGGCTAGCAGTAAAGGGGTTAATTAGGTAGTTTGTAGGGAGCTTGCAGGGTTAATTTTAGCTTTAGTGTAGAGATCAGCCTCCCACCTGACACATCCCACCCCCCGATCCCTCCCAAACAGCTCCCTTCCCTCCCCCACCCCACAATTGTCCCCGCCATCTTAAAGGATTCCAAAACTTTGTTTTTTTTACTCCACTTAACAGACTAAAATCTATTACAAATAACTTATGGATTAAGAATTACCTGATTTTAATATAAAACGAGTATTTCTTGCCTTAGAAAAGGAGATACAAAATCTGTGGAATCGCGTCACCCCAGCCAAACCCCCTTTCTCAGTGACAAAATTAGAATAGAGTTAGTCCAATCGCTATGCTTTAGCGTGCATATAATTATCCCAAGGATTAGTCATCGCGCGCATGCGCAAATCATTCCGCCGGATGCGTGAGATATTAAATATATGCTCGTTATTACTAGGGGTATTATCGCTGCTAAGCGCTCACATCTTACCTGCTCGAGAACGCTGGAACATCTGTTAAGAGAGTGCTCGATTATGGCGGTCTGGATCTCAAAAGGATGGTGACGTTTTCGATGACGCTGAAGAATAAGGCGCATGCGCAGTACGGCGGATTACGGCCATATTGATAACGCAGGTTATCAGGCACTATTGGTAACGGAGATCTAAAATAGTAAGTGTGGGTTTGGAAATATATTAATTTTGTAATATGAATATACAGTAAACTATAAATATTTTTTAATTGATGCATATTGTCAATATGATTAATACATATGTTTTGTTCGTTTGAGATAAAGTTTATTGCAAGGTTTAGTGTCCCTTTAAGTACTGGCAAAAAGTCTGCCAGTACTAAAATAAAAGGTTTTTAAAAAAATAAAAAAATAAAAATTTTAAGCATATTTACATATGCTGCTGTGTAGGATCCCCCCTTAGCCCCCAACCTCCCTGATCCCCCCAAACAGCTCTCTAACCCTCCCCCTGTGCCTTATTGGGGGCCATCTTGGGTACTGGCAGCTGTCTGCCAGTACCCAGTTTGCAAAAAAAAATGTTTTTTTTTTATTTTTTTGTTTTTATTTCTGTAGTGTAGCTTCCCCCCCCACACAGACCAACCCCCACCACCTAACTAATGTCTTTTTTTTTTCATTGTTATCCCCATTTTTATTTAATTTTCATACACTTTTTTCTGTAGTGTAGCGGTTCCAACCCGATCCCTCCCTGTGCACGCCCCTGCCCCCCCGTGCACGCGTCCGTGCGCCCTCCCGACCATCCCCACCCACGATCCCGCCCCCCTCCACATCACCAGGGCCATCGATGGCCGCCGGCTGCCTCCCACACAGGCTCCCACTCACCAATGAGGAAAGCCACCGATCTCCGGTGCAGAGAGAGACACTTGGATGGCTTCAAAAGGTTATTGCAGGATGCCTCCATATCGAGGCATCACTGCAATAACTGGAAAGCAGCTGGAAGTGAGCAGGATCGCTTCCAGCTGCTTTCCACACCGAGGACGTGCAGGGTACGTCCTCAGGCGTTAACTGCATTTTTTTGAGGACGTACCCTGCACGTCCTCGGTGTGGAAAGCAGCTGGAAGCGATCCTGCTCACTTCCAGCTGCTTTCCTCAGTCGTTAAGGGGTTAATATTGTTTATTTTAATTCTACAGGTAAGTTTAAATTTATTATAAGATAGGGATGAGTTAATATTTAATGTAAAGTTAGCGGGTTGTTAGGTTTAGGGGTTAATAGCTTAATTTAGTTTTTGGCAATCTGGGGCGCTGGCGGTTTAGGGGTTAATAGGTTTAGTAAGTGGTAGTGATGTGGGAGGCCAGGGGTTTAGGGGTTAATACATTTATTTATTTAGGGTGGGGTCCGGGAGCGGGGGGATAGAGGTTAATAACTTTATTAGTATTGCAGTGGGCTCCGGGAGCGGAGGGATAGGGTTTAATAACTTTATTAGAGTTGCGGTGGGCTCCAGGAGCGGAGGGATATGGGTTAATAACTTTATTAGAGTTGCGGTGGGCTCTGGGAGCAGCAGGATGGGGGTTACTAACTTTATTTAGTTGCGGCGGGGTTCAGGAGTGGCAGGATAGGGGTTAAACATTTTAGTATAGTGGCGGTGTTTAGTGACAGGGTATAAATAAAGTTGGGAAAAAGCCGAATAGCAGCGAGATCGATGACCGTTAGTTAACCACAGTCCGCTGCTCATCGCCCCGTACTTGGTTTGCGGCTTTTTGACAGCTTTTTTTATAAATAAGGAGAGCGTATTCAGGTCCGCGGCCGCAATGTTAGGCGATGTTTGGCGAGCGCATTGGTGCCGTCGAATGCATAGTTGATGGCTTGATAATTCGGCCTCTATAAATCAGTTAAGAATTAAATAAACTAGATCCGGGTAAAACACGAGACAATTTGTATTATAAAACTAAAACTTATATTAGATCTACCTTATAAAAATATATATATATAAACTGCAACATTCTAAGGAAGATTCGGCAGTAAGGTCAAAATGTTTTAGCTGATAAGTCATTTACAGAACTCATCGGATAAGTGTTAAGTTGGATATAAAATGTGTGCTTGGACTTCAAATTCTCCACTTATTCTGCACTGAATCAATCCAGAACAAATTAAGTAGCTTTTGTTTTAACCTAAAATGTGGTCACTGTGACCTCTTGTATACACCGTAATCATTAAATCAGCATCTTATATTTTGTATTTTTTTGAGCTTTGATGAATGGGAATTGCATCTTGTTGTTTTTGAGCTTTCCCTTACTATAGTGGTTTGCTTTTCCCCCCCTGTACTGTTCAAGCTGCTGTGTATTAGAGAAAAACATTTCATTGAAAACCATCCTTTTTTTCCCTTTTCTGATAGGCTTCTCACCCTGGTATGCTTAGCTTCGTGTTTTCTTACTCAGCCGACAAGAGATTTCGTACAACCATTTACTTATACATATCTACTCCCAAACAGCCTACTCCATAATCCCTGCGGCCGTTGCAAATAGATAATTAAAAATGCACTCCGCGGCAGATAACCTGCTATAAATGAAGAGAGCTTTGCGCCTTTACTTTCCCAGAATGCTTTGTAGCTCACCACACTCTATGGTGGCTCCATTGAACCAGGAGAGAAAAAGGAAATTGAAAGCTTTTGTACGCAGTTAGCATATCATTACATTCAACTCTTTTCTTTTGTACCTTAGAAAATAACACAAAAGACAAAAAAAAAAAAAAATCACTCGGTTTCTTTAGGAGAGAAAGGGAAAAAATCTGTATGTAGCAAAGTATTTAAATAAGTCTGATTTCTAACTATTTCAGTACTGGTTGTGTTTCATGCAGGATACGACTGAAATGTTTGTGTAAATTAATAACAGCAATTTATAGACGTAATTAGATCATTTCTACACCTACTTGTTTGTTGATGCTTAATTTGGTGGCTTTTAATCTGAAGTTTATTACATCTGGCTTTGTGAAAGAAATACAGATGTTTGCAAAAGTGCAGAGTAGTAGATACATGAATCTACTACAATAAACGCTAGTGGTGAAAAAATGCTCAAAAGGCAATAGGGGTCTAATTAAAGGGAACTAAAATGCACATCAATTAATGACATATTTACAATATACATGTACTGGCAAAAAATGCTTCTTGAAAATGTTAGCACTGTATTAGTGTTAGCATTTGTCTCTGCACGTGCATGTGAAGTATATCTAGAGATTCTTTGTGTACCAGCATTTTAAATAATGCAGCTGCTCAGAGTACAAGTGGGGCTTGTATCTTTTCAGCAATTAACAAAATTGAGTCATTACCATATGGTACAAGCATTTAAGGTTCTCTGTGCAAGTGCTGTGTTTAAAATGCTGGTGCACGGCGCATACTTAAATACACTTTTAAAACAGCTAAATCTTTTATTAGAAGTATTTTTTTGCTAATCCTATATAATAAATGGCCAAGTATGTTTGTCAGATGCAGTCATGCGCAGTAGAGACTGCACGTGACAAACATACCTGACCGTTTGGATCCTGACACTCAGCACTCAGCACAGAGCAAGGCTGAAGCGGAGTGTCAGGGAGGGAGCGTGGTCGACGGGAGCATTGTGATGGGGTGTGGCCGGGCGTCGCGAGGGGCGTGGCTGGGCATCACAGGGGGCGTGACCGGGTGGGGTGTTGCCACAATGGGGCGTGGCCGGGCGGGGTGCCATGATGGGGGCGTGGGAGGCAAAGGCTTTCAATTAAGACAGAGAGGGAGCAGGAGAGGGGGGGGGGGGAGAAGGGCCAAAGAGGGGGGGAGAGAGCCAAAGGGGGGGGGCAGAGAGCCAAAGGAGGGGGAGAGAGCCAAATGGGGGAGAGAGCCAAAGGGGGGGAGAGCCAAAGAGGGGGGAGAGAGAGCCAAAGAGGGGGGGGGGAGGAGAGAGCCAATGGGGGGGGGGCAGAGAGCCAAAGGGGGGGGAGAGAGCCAAATGGGGGAGAGAGCCAAAGAGAAGAGAGAGCCAAAGAGGGGGGAGAGAGAGCCAAAGCAGGGTGGAGGGGAGAGAGAGCCAAAAAGGGGGGGAGAGAGAGCCAAAGAGGGGGGGGAGAGAGCCAAAGGGGGGGGGAGAGCCAAAGGGGGGGGGAGGAGAGAGCCAAAGGGGGGGGAGAGCCAAAGGGGGGGGAGAGAGCCAAAGGGGGGGGAGTCCCAAAGAGGGGGGAGAGAGAGAGCCAAAGAGGAAAGAGAGACAAAGAGAAGAGAGAGCCAAAGAGGGGGGAGAGAGAGCCAAAGAGGGGGGGGAGAGAGAGCCAAAGAGGGGGGGAGAGAGAGAGCCAAAGAGGGGGGGTAAAGAGCCAAAGGGGGGGGAGAGAGAGCCAAAGGGGGGGGAGAGAGAGAGCCAAAGAGGAAAGAGAGCCAAAGAGGAGAGAGAGCAGAAGAGGGGAGAGAGCCAAAGAGGGGGGAGAGATTGCCATAGAGGGGGGGGGGAGAGCCAAAGAGGGGGGGGAGAGAGCCAAAGAGGGGGGGAGAGAGCCAAAGAGGGGGGAGAGAACAAAAGAGGGGGGAGAGAGAGCAAAAGAAAGGGGGGAAAGAGCCAAAGAGGGGAGAGAGAGAGCAAAAGAGGGTAGAGAGAGAGCAAAAGAGAGGATAGAGAGAAAGCAAAAGAGAGGGGGACAGAGAGCAAAAGAGAGGGGGGAGAGAGCAAGGGGTGGGACCGCTGTACTGCAAAAAATGGCCCGTGTACACGGGCTTTAGTACTAGTACCTGTATATTACACAAATGATTCTATCCCAAACTGAAATGCACCCACGTGGATTGGAAATTTGGCTGGAATATCCGTTTAAGTTGATAAAGGTGCTTTATATGTTTAATTTTTAATTTTTTTAAAGGGATAGTAGTAATATATTACACAGTACAGTTACACATATTAACACTGTCTTATAAAATATATTACACAGTACAGTTACACATATATTAATAAAATATATTTAAAAAATATTTTACACACAAAAGTTATAAGAGCTCAATAAAAAGCAGACAACGGGATTTTACATTTACATACATACAGATACATTGCTAAGGATGTATTTGTTTGTGTGCATATATATATATTTATGTTTATATATGTATTGACAGGCATATATACACATATAAAAACATAAACATATATGTACACATATATAGACACACTGTATACAAAAGTGCATTAGAGCCCTTTGGCATTAAGTAGATTAAAACATGATAAAACATATTCATGAACTATTAATATGTAATAAAGATTTTAGCTATGTATTTACTGTAAATATTTCACATTTGCTAATGCGAATATGCTCTGTTGTATGAGCAATGAATAGGTTTTTTTTCCAACACATTTTTTCTCTCCATTGACTTCTATGGGGAATGCAAAATTGCTATGGTGATTGCGCAATCTTGGGTGTTTATTTCCCACTTTTTTTCTCCATTGATCTCTATGGGGGAATACATGCAAGCGAAAACGCAACTTATGCGAGATATTGGGGTTAACTGCATGCAAACTAACGGCTAGATTACGAGTTTTACGTTAGAGGCTATGTGGTGCTAACTGGCAGTTTATGCTCACCGCTCCCTTACAGACAGCGCTGGTATTACAGGTTTTTACAAACCAGACAAGAAGTGAGCGATGAGCAAAATTTTGCTCATTACCGCACTCCAATACCAGCGCTGCTTATGTTAGCGGTGAGCTGGTGTAATGTGCTCGTGCACGATTTCCCCATAGGAATCAACGGGGAGAGCCGGCTGAAAAAAAGTCTAAAACCTGCAAAAAAGCAGCGTAAAGCTCCTTAACGCAGCCTCATTGGTTCCTATGGGGAAATAAAATTTACGTTTACACCTAACACCCTAATATGAACCCTGAGTCTAAACACCCCTAATCTTACACGTATTAACCCCTAATCTGCTGCCCTCGACATCACCGACACCTGCATTATATTTATTAACCCCTAATCTGCCGCTCCGGACACTGCCGCCACCTACATTATAGTTATGAACCCCTAATCTGCTGCCCCCAACATCGCTGACACCTACCTAATATTTATTAACCCCTAATCTGCCGCCTCCAATGTCGCCGCCACCTACCTACACTTATCAACCCCTAATCTGCTGCCCCCAACGTTGCCACCACTATATTAAATGTATTACCCCTAAACCTAAGTTTAACCCTAACACCCCCTAACTTAAATCTAATTTAAAATAATCTAAATAATATTACTATTATTACCTAAATAATTCATATTTAAAACTAAATACTTACCTGTAAAATAAACCCTAAGCTAGCTACAATATAACTAATAGTTACATTATAGCTATTTTAGGGTTTATTTTTATTTTACATTCAAGTTTGTATTTATTTTAACTAGGTACAATAGTTATTAAATAGTTATTAACTATTTACTAACTACCTAGCTAAAATAAATAAAAATTGACCTGTAAAATAAAACCTAACCTAAGTTACACTAACACCTAACACTACACTATAATTAAATTAATTCCCTAAATAAAATACAATTAAATAAAATTATCTAAAGTACAAAAAAAAACTAAATTACAGAAAATAATAAACAAATTACAAGATTTTTAAACTAATTACACCTAATCTAATCCCCCTAACAAAATAAAAAGCCTCCCAAAATAAAAAAAAAACCCTACCCTACACTAAATTACAAATAGCCCTTTTGGGGCAATGCCCCAAAGTTATCAGCTCTTTTACCTGTAAAAAAAATTACAAATCCCCCCCAACATTAAAACCCAACAACCACACAACCAATCCTACTCTAAAACCCACCCAATACCCCCTTAAAAAAATCTAACACTAACCCCTTGAAGATCACCTTACCGGGAGAAGTCTTCATCCAACCGGGCCGAAGACCTCAACGAAGCCAGGAGAAGTCTTCATCCAAGCCGGGCGAGGTGGTCCTCCAGACGGGCAGAAGTCTTCATCCATCCGGCGCGGAGCGGGTCCATATTCAAGACATCCGACACGGAGCGTCCAGCATCTAACACAGAATGAAGGTACCTTTAAGTGACGTAATCCAAGATGGCATCCCTTCATTTCCGATTGGCTGATAGAATTCTATCAGCCAATCGGAAATTAAGGTAGAAAAAATCCTATTGGCTGATCCAATCAGCCAATAGAATGCGAGCTCAATCCTATTGGCTGATTGGATCAGCCAATAGGATTGAACTTCAATCCTATTGGCTGATTGCATCAGCCAATAAGATTTTTTCTACCTTAATTCCAATTGGCTGATAGAATTCTATCAGCCAATCGGAATTGAAGGGACGCCATCTTGGATGACGTCACTTAAAGGTACCTTCATTCTGTGTTAGCCATCGGATGAAGAGGATGCTCCGCGTTGGATGTCTTGAAGATGGACCCGCTCCGCGCCGGATGGATGAAGCTAGAAGATGCCGTCTGGATGAAGACTTCTGCCCCTCTGGAGGACCACTTCGCCCGGCTTGGATGAAGACTGCTCCCGGCTTCCTTGAGGACTTCTGCCCGGTTGGATGAAGACTTCTCCCAGTAAAGTGATCTTCAAGGGGTTAGTGTTAAGTTTTTTAAGGGGGTATTGGGTGTGTTTTAGAGTAGGGTTGGTTGTGTGGGTGGTGGGTTTTAATGTTGGGGGGGATTTGTAATTTTTTTTACAGATAAAAGAGCTGATTACTTTGTGGCAATGCCCTGCAAAAAGCCCTTTTAAGGGCTATTTGTAATTTAGTGTAGGGTAGGGCTTTTTTTATTTTGGGGGGGCTTTTTTATTTTGTTAGGGGGATTAGATTAGGTGTAATTAGTTTAAAAATCTTGTAATTTGTTTATTATTTTCTGTAATTTAGTGGGGGGGTTGTACTTTAGATAATTTTATTTAATTGTATTTAATTTAGGGAATTAATTTAATTATAGTGTAGTGTTAGGTGTAATTGTAACTTAGGTTAGGTTTTATTTTACAGGTACTTTTGTATTTATGTTAGCTAGGTAGTTATTAAATAGTTAATAACTATTTAATAACTATTCTACCTAGTTAAAATAAATACAAACTTGCCTGTAAAATAAAAATAAGCCCTAAGCTAGATACAATGTAACTATTAGTTATATTGTAGCTAGCATAGGGTTTATTTTATAGGTAAGTATTTAGTTTTAAATAGGAATAATTTAGTTAATGATAGGATTTTTTTTTAGATTTATTGTAATTATATTTAAGTTAGGGGGGTTAGGGTTAGACTTAGATTTAGGGGTTATTAACTTTAATATAGTGGCGGCGACGTTGGGGTGGCAGATTAGGGGTTAATAAATGTAGGTAGGTGTTGGCGATGTTAGGGACGGCAGATTAGGGGTTAATAATATTTAACTAATGTTTGCAAGGCGGGAGTGCGGCGGTTTAGGGGTTAATATATTTATTATAGTGGCGGCGATTTCCGGTTCGGCAGATTAGGGGTTAAAAATATTATTTTAGTGTTTGCAATGCGGGAGGGTCTCGGTTTAGGGGTTAATAGGTAGTTTATGGGTGTTAGTGTACTTTTTAGCACTTTAGTTAATAGTTTTATGCTACGGCGTTGTACCATAAAACTCTTAACTACTAACTTTAAAATGCGGTTCCAGTCTTGACAGGAGAAGGTCTACCGCTCACTTTTTGTCAGACTCGTAATACCGGCGCTATGCAAGTCCCATTGAAAAAATAGGATACACAATTTACGTAAGTGGATTTGCGGTATTTCCAAGTCTGGCCAAAAAAGTGAGCGGTACACCTGTACCTGCAAGACTCGTAATACCAGCGGGCATTAAAAAGCAGCATTAGGACCGGCCAACGCTGCTTTTTAAGCCTAACGCATAACTCATAATCTAGTCGTAAGTTATTTTGCAACTTGTAATACCAGCACAACTCCAAATGTACAAAACCCTTAACACGTGCAGGGTTTTTGCGGATGCAAAAAAGAGATTTGCATGCAACTTGTAATCTAGCCCATTGTTTTATAAACATTTGCAAATTTCATTGTGTTAATAAAATCTGCAGGGCTTTGCTATGAAAGAGCAGCTAATTTTCCAACATCAAAAATAGCTGCCTTTGTCCACCGCCACCTATACTGAAAAATATAATGCTGCAGTATTGACTATAGAAAATCTATATGTAAACAAGAGATAGCGGCACAAACAATCTTCTTGTGGGGTGGGTGGGAGGAAAACTAGACTCAGCTGCTTTGATTAGGTGTTCATGCAGCATATTTGAATACAATGAACTCTGATCAGATGCTTGTCTAATTATTTTGTCCCTTTAAATACGTAATCATTGTTTTAAGCCTGAGGAAATCACCATTGTAAGGTTGAAAAACGAGTTGCAGTATAAAAAAACATTTTCTAGTTTCATCATCATCACAAACGTTGTGTGACACTTTGTTCTTGAAGCATCTTTATTTCTTTTGGGATGGGTTTACCTCCTTTCACGCTGATTGCAAGGTTGTGGCTTGACAGAGCGCTTGTCTCCTGTTCACAGAAGCTGCGAATGGTTTGTGCAGGACAGAGGGACAGTGAAGTCAACATTTTCATGATTCAAATATAGAGCAAACAATATTTTTGTTATTAAATTTACTTTGTTCTCTCTATGGGGCATATTTATCAAGCTTGATGCCCCGTGTTTCTAAAGACCGCTGCTCCATAACCTGTCCGCCTGCTCTGAGGCGGCAGGCAGACATCGCCAGAAATCAACCAGATCGAATACGATCGGGTTGATTGACACCCCTTGCTATTCGGCCGCAAATCTGCAGGGGGCAGCATTGCACCAGCAGTTTACAAGAGTTCGGCATTTATCGATGTGCAGCGGACATGACCCGCAATATTAGATCATGTCTGCTCGCACTATGATACTTAGGCCCCTATATCATTTGTTGAAGAGTAAACTGAGATAGGCAGCAATGTATAACACTGTTATAAGCACTGTTGCAGATACTGCAGCGATATGGCTTAAGACATGAGCACAGCCTTGAGCTCATCTAGGATTTCTCTTTAACAAAGGATACTAAGAGAACTATGCAAAATTAAAAATAGAAGTAAATTGGAAAACATGTTTACAATTTTAGGCTCTATCCAACCAGTTTGTTTAATTTTGACTTTACTTTCCCTTATATATATATATATATATATACTGTATATTCTTCACTACAAGTTCATCCTGAACTCCTACTATTCTGCCCTTAATCTTTATAAGCAACAATATTTTTCTAATCTCATCTCTACTCTTTCCTCCTTCCCTAAACGTCTGTTCTCCACGTTTAACACTCTTCTCCACCCACCCCCACCTCCTAACACAACCTCTCAGCTCAAGATTTTGCCAGCCACTTCAACAAAAAAATTGATTCCATCAGAAGTGAAATCAGCTCTCAACATACTTCCAATCTCCCACCCCCTCAAAAGCTCACCCAAAACCCAAATATCCAAAAATGCAGCTCTTTTGCCCCTGTTAATGAGGATGAAGTTTCTGCCCTTATACTGTCCTCCCACTTCACTACCTGTCACCTCAACCCCATCCCCTCACAGCTACTCCCCTCCCTCTCTTCTACCCTCACCCCCATACTCACACACATTTTCAACCTCTCCCTCAGCACTGGTATATTTCCCTCCTCTCTAAAACATGCACTGGTCACACCTATCCTCAAAAAACCTTCCCTCTATCCAACCTCCCCTTCCAATTACCGCCCTATTTCCCTACTCCCTCTTGCCTCAAAGCTCCTCGAAAAGCTAGTTTATGCACGTCTATCCCATTTCCTTACACTAAACTCTCTTCTTGACCCACTGCAATCTGGATTTCGTTACCATCACTCTACAGAGACAGCAATTGTCAAGGTTACCAATGACCTACTTACAGCAAAATCCAAAGGCCACTTCTCTCTGCTTATCCTCCTTGACCTGTCTGCAGCCTTTGACACTGTTGATCACCCTCTTCTGCTCCAAACCCTCCAATCCTTCGGCATCTGCGACACAGCTCTCTCGTGGTTCTCTTCCTATCTGACTAACTGTACATTTAGTGTAGCCTTCTCCGGAGCATCCTCTGCCCTGTTACCACTTTCTGTTGGGGTAACTCAAGGCTCTGTCCTTGGTCCCCTTCTCTTTTCAATCTACACGTTGTCACTAGGTTCCTTAATAAAGTCCCATGGGTTTCAATACCATTTGTATGCCAATGACACCCAAATCTACCTCTCTGCACCAGACCTACCTCCTTCCTTACTAACCCGTGTCACTAATTGTCTTTCTCACATCTCATCTTGGATGTCCTCTCACTACCTTATGATAAATCTCTCCAAAACTGAACTCCTTATTTTTCCCCCTTCTTCGAATGTCTCCACCCCCAAAATTTCTATAACAGTTGATAACTTCATCATTACCCCTACCCCGCACGCTCGATGTCTTGGGGCCACACTTGACTCAGATCTTTCCTTTACTCCTCACATTCAGTCCTTGGCTAAAGCCTGCCGCTTCCACATTAAAAACATTGCTAAAATTAGACATTTCCTTACACAAGATACAACTAAGATTTTAATCCACTCTCTCATCCTTTCCCGCCTTGACTACTGCAACTCTGTCCTCTCCGGTCTAGCTAGCTACCACATAGCTCCTTTACAATCCATTATGAACACCTCTGGCAGGCTTATCTTCCTTACTCGTTGCTCTTCATCTGCTGCACCTCTCTGCCAATCCCTTCACTGGCTTCCTCTTGCCTCTAGGATTAAACATAAAATCCTCACCCTGACATATAAAGCTCTCAACTGCACTGCTCCCCCCTACATCTCAAAACTTGTCTCTAGATACTCTCCCTCCCGTCCCCTTCGATCAGCTCAGGATCTCCTCCTCTCCTCCTCTCTTGTTACTTCCTCACACTCCCGTTTACAGGACTTCTCCAGACTGGCCCCCATCTTGTGGAATTCCCTGCCTCGCTCCATAAGACTCTCCCCTAGTTTTAACAGCTTCAAGCACTCCCTAAAAACTCTACTATTCAGAGATCCATACAACCAACACTAACCTTTCCCAACTCCATTGCTTTCCCCTTGAACCCCTTAGAATGTAAGCCTATGGGCCCAGCTGTTTACAGATCGCTTCATAAGAGCCGACTACAACAGTGAAACTCTTGGCAGGGCCCTCTACCCACTTGACCCCTACAAAAGCTATCCTGTACACCGACTATGTTTACAGCGCTGCGGAATCTGTTGGCGCTCTACAAATACCTGATAATAATAATAATATATATATATATATATATATATATATATATATATTGGTAGTGGCCCAAGACTTTTGCACACTACTATATATATACATGTATATATATATAGGATCCAAACAGGACAGCACAATCTTACCCCATCTGTAAAGTATGCGAAGGTGCACTGCTAATAATAGATAAAATGTCCAGAAAAAAAGCAGGCACTCACTGGGCTTTATATTAAAAGCATCCTTTAATACATATACTTAAAAAGACATAGCACAAAACTGTGTTCACCCCTACTACAATGTTAAACACATATTCATTTTCTGCACAAGATACTGTATGATACCCATATGGCACTCAGCCGGATACAGCTGGTGACACAACATCCAACACTTCATGGAGGTTTTCTGGGACAGAGAGGTGAAGGGGAAATTATGAGCAGAGACATGATAGGAGGAATGGGGAAGTGGGAAGGGCTGGGTATGTCATGATCTGAGTTAGGTGGAGCTGGGTATTTGTCCTGACGGGAAAAGCTGCAGAAGGGACAGCGGGCAGAAGTCCCAACTGTCTGGTTGGTAGGTATGCAGTGACTGGCGTACGTCACTCCTGCTCAGGAAAGATAAAGTTTTGCGGATCCTACGCAGACTTTAGGTGTGCATCTCCTTTTTGTTTAAGTTTTAAATGGACACTGAACCCAAAGTTTTTCTTTCGTGATTCAGATAGAGCATGCAATTTTAAGCAACTTTCTAATTTTCTCCTATTATCAAAATTCTCTTGCTATCTTTATTTGAAAAAGAAAGTCCAGAACCCTGGACAGCACTTTTTATTGTTGGATGAATTTATCCACCAATCAGCAAGAACAACCCAGGTTGTTCACCAAATATGGGCCGGCATCTAAACTTACATTCTTGCTTTCCAAATAAAGATACCCAGAGAATGAAGAACATTTGCTAATAGGAGTAAATTTGAAATTTGCTTAAAATTGCATGCTCTATCTGAATCACAAAAGAAAACATTTGGGTTCAGTGTCCCTTTAACAATAAGCAATAACAACATTTGTGCAATAATAAATGTTCTAATGCGTTACATCCCTATGTCCCTTTACAGCAACAAGGCATCAGGTATATTCCACCAATGACGTGCACTATTATATAGATATTATTAATTAAATACATGGGAGATAACATACAGGAATATCAGACCAGAACTAGGAATAACAGTGATTTAATGTCTTGTAGAGCTGAATATAGAAATATAATGAGATACCAAGGACATAAGCAAATATACAGGCGAGTCCTGCAATCATTTTAACTCCTTGACTGCCAAAGTTATCTGTAATGCAGTCCTCTTTGTCAGCAAATAACTTTAGTTTTACAAGAGGAAGAAAACAAAAGATAAAGATGTTGCAACCAAAGAAAAAAGCTCCTCATGGTAATTATTACAATTCATTCACAGTTTTTTGTAGCTCTACAATTGAAATAAATATTGAAGAACATATAATCACTAGTGAGTATTAAATTATGACCTTGGAATATGTGGCTCCATTTAACACGTCTCCGTTCCTCATCCAGATAATGGAAGCGGCTGGCTTTGCATTATCCGCATGACATGTTAAATTCAATGGATCCCCTGCTCGGAGGCTGATTACGGGTCCGCCGATAATCACTGGGTCATCTGGAGGAACTGTCAGAAAAAAGGAAATGAGAGGTCATATGCCCAGTACACCTTTAGCAATCATTGTTATAAATAATATTCCTTAGCATAAAATATCATTTAATTATAATTTTGCGCACTCTTTTTTTATATCTGATACATTTTAGAAATATTTCAATGTTTTTAATATGTAATAAAATGCTTTTACTGATGCTCTAGAAAAGCAACACTCAAAAATACTTGGAATTATTAGTAATTATAAAGTGTATGACACAAGAGAAAAATAAAAGATTTGCTTTTTTCTTAACGGTTATTGAAAACCAAGGCCTACATTACAAGTGGAGCGCAATTGATATAGCACCAGCTGCGTTATTCTCGGTGCGACCCTGTGATTGTTTTTTTTTAGTGAGCCTGATACTTTGAAAGTATAGCACAGGGTTGTATCACTCATAATACAAGTGGTGAGTAAAATGTTGCGCTCAAGTGCAATATGCAATAGCTCTGGAAAATTTTGCATTCTTGAAGACCTGAAGTAAAGTGTTAACGCTTGAACAAAACATATATTTAATTTATTAAAATAAAGTATTCCAGTCATATTCATACATATTAAATGTGAAATAAAGGTTTATTTTTTAAACAGCTATTTCAAGGGATAAGGTATATGATCAGCTGCTGGGCTGGGAAGGGCTCACAGATATATATGTTTATGTGTGTATTTATATGTGCGTAGATATATGTGCGTATGTATATGTTTATGTGTGTATTTGTATGTGCGTAGATATATGTGCGTATGTATATGTTTATGTGTGTATTTGTATGTGTGTAGATATATGTGCGTATGTATATGTTTATGTGTGTATTTGTATGTGCATAGATATATGTGCGTATGTATATGTTTATGTGTGTATTTGTATGTGTGTAGATATATGTGCGTATGTATATGTTTATGTGTGTATTTGTATGTGCATAGATATATGTGCGTATGTATATGTTTATGTGTGTATTTGTATGTGCGTAGATATATGTGCGTATGTATATGTTTATGTGTGTATTTGTATGTGCGTAGATATATGTGCGTATGTATATGTTTATGTGTGTATTTCTATGTGCGTAGATATATGTGCGTATGTATATGTTTATGTGTGTATTTGTATGTGCATAGATATATGTGCGTATGTATATGTTTATGTGTGTATTTGTATGTGCATAGATATATGTGCGTATGTATATGTTTATGTGTGTATTTGTATGTGCGTAGATATATGTGCGTATGTATATGTTTATGTGTGTATTTGTATGTGCGTAGATATATGTGCGTATGTATATGTTTATGTGTTTAATTTTATGTGCATAGATATATGTGCGTATGTATATGTTTATGTGTGTATTTGTATGTGCGTAGATATATGTGCGTATGTATATGTTTATGTGTGTATTTGTATGTGCGTAGATATATGTGCGTATGTATATGTTTATGTGTGTATTTCTATGTGCGTAGATATATGTGCATATGTATATGTTTATGTGTGTATTTGTATGTGCGTAGATATATGTGCGTATGTATATGTTTATGTGTGTATTTGTATGTGCGTAGATATATGTGCGTATGTATATGTTTATGTGTGTATTTGTATGTGCGTAGATATATGTGCGTATGTATATGTTTATGTGTGTATTTGTATGTGCATAGATATAAGTGCGTATGTATATGTTTATGTGTGTATTTGTATGTGTGTAGATATATGTGCGTATGTATATGTTTATGTGTGTATTTGTATGTGTGTAGATATATGTGCGTATGTATATGTTTATGTGTGTATTTGTATGTGCGTAGATATATGTGCGTATGTATATGTTTATGTGTGTATTTGTATGTGCGTAGATATATGTGCGTATGTATATGTTTATGTGTGTATTTGTATGTGCATAGATATATGTGCGTATGTATATGTTTATGTGTGTATTTGTATGTGTGTAGATATATGTGCGTATGTATATGTTTATGTGTGTATTTGTATGTGCGTAGATATATGTGCATATGTATATGTTTATGTGTGTATTTGTATGTGCGTAGATATATGTGCGTATGTATATGTTTATGTGTGTATTTGTATGTGCGTAGATATATGTGCGTATGTATATGTTTATGTGTGTATTTGTATGTGCGTAGATATATGTGCGTATGTATATGTTTATGTGTGTATTTGTATGTGCGTAGATATATGTGCGTATGTATATGTTTATGTGTGTATTTGTATGTGCATAGATATATGTGCGTATGTATATGTTTACGTGTGTATTTGTATGTGTGTAGATATATGTGCGTATGTATATGTTTATGTGTGTATTTGTATGTGCGTAGATATATGTGTGCATGTATATATTTCTATGTATGTATGTGTACATGTACAGTCATGGCCAAAAATATTGGCACCCCTGCATTTCTGTCTGATAATGCACCACTTCGTCCAAAAAATTACAATTACAAATGTTTAAGCATTCTCATGTTTATTTAGTTTGATTGTTTTGGTATGACACAAAAAAGTGGAGAAAAAGAATAAGCCAAATCTGATACATTCCATGCAAAACTCCAAAAATGGACTGGACAAAATTATTGGCACCATCAATTGTTCACACAGTATACATATCTGTCATTGGCTGATGGTTGTCACATGATACAGGGGGATGGCAAATTAAAGAAAACTTTGAAATGTGTTAGAACAAAATCTATTGATTATCTAAAGTAAAATGGGATATGTTCAGAGCGTAATATTCATTTTTTATTTTTTTTAAATTTGCTCTTGTTTTCTCAATTTTTATTTTTACACTAATAACAAATTCTCATTCTTGTTGGTATCGTATTTTTGTACAATAGGCCACATACACCACTTGTGAGCTAAAGATACTGTTTTTGTTTGTTTGTTTTTAAGTGCACTATTTTTCACTCTTTTTCATTTTCATCTTTAATTCATCTTTAATTTATCATCTCTTATTCATCCCCTCAGTTTGGATTTCCCCTTATTGCAAACTATTGACTTAAAGGGACAGTCTACACCAGAATTTTTTTTTTTAAAAGATAGATAATCCCTTTATTACCCATTCCCCAGTTTTGCATAACCAACACAGTTATAATAATATACTTTTAACCTCTGTGATTATCTTGTATCTAAGCCTCTGCAAACTTCCCCTTTATTTCAGTTCTTTTGACAGACTTGCAGTCTAGCCAATCAGTGCCTGCTCCCAGATAACATCACGTGCACGAGCACAGTGTTATCTATATGAAATACGTGAACTAACACCCTCTAGTGGTTAAAAACTGTTAAAACGCATTCTGAAAAGAGGTGGCCTTCAAGGTCTAAGAAATTTGCATATGAACCTCCTAGGTTAAGCTTTCAACTAAGAATACCAAGAGAACAAAGCAAAATTGGTGATAAAAGTAAATTGGAAAATTGTTTAAAATTACATGCTCTATCTGAATCATGAAAGTTTATTTTGGCCTAGACTGTCCCTTTAAGTGTCATCTGATGTCCCTCTCACAATTGTGATATCACTTATATTTTGCTTGTACATTTACACTCTTGGAACATTAGGCAAGTTGCAACTTTAAACAATAGAAGTCTAGCAATAGAAGTGAACCTTTCCATCTTACTGGACATTAGGAGACCCCCTTAGTGGAACTACCCAGGATATCTCTCAAATACACAAGATCACAGACCAATTGGTCGCTAGGATTATATTGTTATATATCCCATATACGATTAACAATTTGTTTGTAATCTCAATAGGATTGAACAAACTAGATTGTTAACCCAGTGTTTTTAAGATATTATTTTAAGGAATTGTTTATATTATGTACTGATAAGGTGCACGGATCCATGCTTATCATAACAGATTGATTTTTATGACATTGATGCTTTGTTTTACTTATATTAAAATTGTGTTATGCGTGTTCTCTACAGCGTTTAAAATCATTAAATCACAACATGCTTTATACCTTAGCCTCCGTTGAGGTAAGCGCTCTGAACATATCCCATTATTCTTAAAGGGACTCTGAACCCAATTTTTTTCTTTTGTGATTCAGATAGAGCATACAATTTTATGCAACTTTCTAATTTACTCCTGTTATCAATTTTTCTTTGTTCACTTGCTATCTTTATTTGAAAAAAGAAGGCATCTAAGCTTTTTTTTTTTGGTTCAGACTCTGGACAGCACATTTTTATTGGTGGATGAATTTATCCACCAATCAGCAAGAATAACCCAGGTTATTCACCAAAAATGGACGGGCATCTAAACTTACATTCTTGCATTTCAAATAAAGATACCAAGAGAATGAAGAAAATTTGATAATAGGAGTAAATTAGAAAGTGGCTTAAAATTGCATGCTCTATCTGAATCACAAAAGAAATAAATTGGGTTCAGTGTCCCTTTAAATATCTATTTTTGGAACTAGGTGCCAATTGTCCAGAACCACAGGTCCATTAGCCTTAGCGCTAGGTTTTCCTCAATTTTAAGGCTTATTAAAAGTAAGTACTATTGCATTGTTTATTATATGCACTTTCTGATAATGCAATCCTACTGTATTTAATATAGTCGTTTAATTCATCTGAGCATTAAAAAAACACATTTTGCATAAAAACCTTGGTGATCTGAATTCTTTATATTATATTTATTCTGGAAACAAGGCAGTATAAATTTGCTCAGTTTTACAATCTGATTAAATGGTGGCAAGCAATGCAGATCTATACAGTGACATTAGGTGGCATTACTAGTAATAGTATTCTAATGGAAGAAAGTCTTCCTAAATACTATGGACAGCAATGACTGCAAATGTAATAATGTTGTAGCGTATAACGTGCACGTTTTCTAAACTCCATATCACTTTTTTATACCCACAAAATGAACCATATTACCACAAATAAAGTCTTTTTCACACCGTTTTCTCTGGGTTACGGGAAACATCTCTTATTTCCAGATATCAAATTTATAATAAAGAAACTGTTATAACAAGAACAATGCTCCCTGAATCTGGAATCCTTAGTAATCCTATTTTAATGCCCTTGGCCTGTGATATAGATTGTTTTCCTGCGCAACTATCCCTGCCAGTAAGACTAACTCTCCCTACGCGACTCTCGTTTCCTTCTTCAATCAATAAAAAACCTTTTGCACTCAACTAGAACATCAACTCAAAATAAACACACTCAAATACCAATATGGTTTTGAAAGCTGCTGGGAGATTTGAAATAATCTGCAGTTTATTTAATGGAATTTCTTAAAGTATAAAAATCGAAGGGCTTTAGTTAACATAATTGCTTTGAAATATGAGACAATTACAGATTCAGAAAACACTTTGTACCCAATTGCCAAGTAGGCAGTCTGGGGTCCGCCATTGTCCCTCATATTTTGTGTATTCTACCTGAGTGTTTTTGTGTTGTATTGGGAATTAAATGTACATGACAATGAGTTCTATTGACCTTTAATACATCTGGCTCACCAACAACATTTTTTTACACAAGTCTAGTTTTTATTTGTGAGCAACCAAGCAGATTTAGACTAAATCACCTATTTTGGCTTATTTGTGTGCCCATACTGAGAGCTCTGTGATCCCAAAGAGCAGGGTAAAGATATCACAAGTTGGAGTGGGGAAGTTTGAGGCTGCTACAGGGAGCTGTTACTATTATTTGAGTTGTACTTGTTTTTACTGAGTGAGTGAGTGAGTGAGTGAGTGAGTGAGCATTTGTGCCTATATGGATTAACGTGTATGATAATATTGCACTATTATGGGGTGTGTTTGCGCTCCGCTTTTAGATTAAATCTGGACTGGAACCAGTGTGGCAATATTGATATTGTTTGGGAGCCTAATTGATAATCACATCACAGGATACATCAAACAAATTTGAGTTTTGGAAATTGTTTTCACACATTTGAAAGTAGGACTGATGATTTTTTTAAAAAATTTTTTTAAGTGTCTGTGTAATATAATTTTCAAGTATTGTAGCTGACCAAGCCCTAGTAATTATTTGAAGCAAAGAAATGCCATGCCATGTGTTTTGTACACATTTTAGTAGGATATGAAATTCAAAGCCATTGAAATGTATCAGAACCTGTTTATTTTTCCAATTGATCTAAGTCTGCTGGGGTGACCACTTATAGAGCTGTTTTGGCTTCTTTCAAACAGTGTGTGTGCAGCTTTTCCCCTGAGTTTATGTTTTCGTGCCTGCTCACCGTAATTTCCTGATTTATTCAAAAGTTAAAATCACATTTTAATCTAAGAAACTAGTAAACAACTAAAAATATGATCATCAGAATGTTAATTTATGATTGCAATTAAGTGTTTGGACGTTTACAAAATGTTAATGATAAAATTATGCAAACTTATCTGAAATTGTTAATAGCACACGTCATGAATTGATATTATTAGTTAAAGGGATGGGAAAGTCAAAATAAATTTTCACAATTCAGATACAGCATACAAAAAAATCCAATTCACTTCTGTTTTCAAATTTAACTCATTCTTTTTGTATCCATTGTCATGGAAGCATACTAAGGTAGGCTCAGGAGCATGCACGTTTTAAACAATATATGGTGGCAGAGTTTGCAACAATGTTTGTCACAATGCTATGCATATAGTACTTAGAACACTCCTAAGCCTACTTTAGAATGCTCTGCTGGAAAAGAGGTACATTTCAACAAAGGATACCAAGTAAAAGTTGTAAATTTTAAATTGTATGTGAATAATTAAAGTTTCATTTTAATGTCTGTTCCCCTTTAGGTAAAACAAATAAATAAATGTATAAATGAAAGCATATAGGGCTATATTACAAGTGCAAACAGAAACACTCTGCCAGGAATGAACAACAGCTCAGTAGCTGTTTCGGCCTGCTATATTACAAGTGGACCACAATGGATAGCACCGGGTGTTATCTTGTACTTGGTCTCACACAAAGAACAACGCACAATCTGTTACTACAAGTGGATGGTTGGCAATGTTAACCAAAGCACCGTAATGCGGGTGATAATTATGTGTAGCGCAGAGAACTCTATTTGCGTGCTCATTCAGTTAGTATTACAAGTGATAAGTTAATCATTGCACTCAAGTACAATTCACAATAACACTATAAAATACAGTGCTTTTTGAGACCTGAAGTAAATGAAAGTATTGCACAGTATAGCACAGAACTAAATAAAGAAGTACTCAATACGCTCCATCGACTTGACACTTGATCGTTATCCGGCATGAATTTTACTGTGTGCCACCATAACACACAGTGCTATCCAACATCCAGATGCTAGTGAACTAGACTATCATTCAAGCAATAAAAAAATAGTAGTATTGATTGCGCTCAAGCAATGTAAACTCACAATAGCGCTAATATTTTTGCTCTCCCCTTGTAATTTAGGCCATAATGGAATAATCATAACTATTGAAGCAAGTAGCTACCATGTTTTACTTTTGTATTTACTGTGTATATTTGCTTCCTTTTTCTATAAATTAAAGTAATTCCAAAGAAAAGAAAACGGAATAGTAGACTTAAGTAATAGATTATACTGAATTGTACTACGTTAGTAATTCAGATCTATCATGAAAATATTCATTACAATTTGCTTGTCATAGTTGTCATGGCAACATTGATAGAATCATTTCTCACCGCCAAAATATTTTATCATCTTGATGAACTTTATATTCTTGAAATAATACATATAATACATATAAATTAATCATTTTACTAAGTTGTGTCATATTAGTTGGCCACTTATGTCCTTTGTAATAACTCATGTCTGCATTTTGTCAAAATGCCGTCACTAGGTAAATATTTGTTTTCCTTAACGGAAGACATTTCTATTAACAAGTCAACAGATACATTATTACATTTGTTCCATATTACAGATTCTAGCGCTGCGGAATCTGTTGGCGCTCTACAAATAACCGATAATAATAATAATAATAATACTCAATGTGACTGATTCTTAACCCATGTTTAAATGTAAATTAAAGCCCCAATCTTTATTAATTTATAGACAATAATAATTAAATAGGACAATTCAAAACCTATCAAATTATTATTTCCATCAAACATATCTGTATCATTCAATAACCTTACTAATATAAATGGTCAAATACATTCTTAAGATGTTATCTTGGTTCTATAAGCACAAAACATACATAAATATGAGTAAATACATAAGCAACCAAATATAGAGGCCAACCAAATGTAGCAAACAATATATTTGTCAGAGAGTGACAACTCCTATAGTGTTAAAGACCATATTGAGATGATCCATAATCATCTTTCTCCATGATAACAAAAAAATGCAAAAACAGGGTTGTAGTTGAAGGAGGGATAATTGTAGTTCAATAGGTTCAATAGGACCTACAAATTTGTGGACATATTTTTTCTTTACTCTTTTTACTTACACTGTATATTTAAGTATACACACACATACACACACACAGATACACACATATACACACATAAACATACACATATTCACACACACACACACACACACACACACATACACACACATACACACATACACATACACACACACACACACACACACATACACACAAATACACATACACACAAACACATGAACACATACACATATTCACACACACACACATACACACACATACACACACACAGATACACACATATACACACATAAACATACACATATTCACACACACACACATACACACACATACACACACACACAGATACACACATATACACACATAAACATACACATATTCACACACACACACACACACACACACATACACACACACAGATACACACATATACACACATAAACATACACATATTCACACACACACATACACACACACAAATACACACATATACACACATAAACATACACATATTCACACACACACACACACACATGCACACACACATACACACAAATACACATACACACAAACACATGAACACATACACACACACACACACATGCACACACACACATGCACACATGCAAGAATACAGATTAATGTATAGTTAAGCTGTGTTAGGTAATGACTAAAGGTGAAATATAATGTTGTAAAACATAAATTATGCTTACCTGATAATTTCCTTTCCATCTGTATAAGGAGAGTCCACGGCTTCATTCCTTACTTGTGGGAATACAGAACCTGGCCACCAGGAGGAGGCAAATACATCCCGCCAAAGGCTTAAATACCTCCCCTACTCCCCTCATCCCCCAGTCATTCTGCAGAGGGAACAAGGAAGTAGGAGAAACAAACAAAAAAATTTGGTCCGCCCAAAGGAAAAAAATGAGCTGGAGCCGTGGACTCTCCACATACAGATGGAAAGGAAATTATCAGGTAAGCATTTATGTTTTCCATCTTAATATGAGGAGAGTCCACGGCTTCATTCCTTACCTGTTGGGAACATATACACAACCTCTAGAGGACACTAAATAAACGGGAGGGTAAAAAGATAGACGGACCCTATTCTGAGGGTATCACAGCCTGCAAAACCCTGCTCCCAAAAGTAGCCTCAGCTGAAGCCAAAAACATCAAATATGAAAATATTTGGGAAAAAAAATATGTAAGGAAGACCAGGTAGAATCCCTACAATTCTGATCGCTAAATGTCTCATTCTCAAACCCCAAGAGGCAGCCACAGCTCTAGAAGAATGAGCCTTAAGCCTCTGAGGAGGCTTGTTTCCTGCTGAATCTGTAAGCTAAGTGAACAAGCTCCTCCACCAGAAAAAACAAGGAAGTGGCCAAATCTTCGGCCCCTTACACTTCTCAGAATAGACACAACAAGGAAGAAGTTTGACAAAAACTCCCTAGTAGCCTGAAGATAGAACTTCAAGGCCTGAACCACATCCAAGTTATGAAATAACCCCTCCTTCGAAGGAGGAGGATTAGGACAAGAGGAAGGAACCACCTTCTCATGTTAGATGTTGTGATGTGAAACAACCATAGGAAGAGAACAGCCCTAGCCGTATGAAAACTAGGTAAGGGTCCTGACCTTGCAAGACAGCCAACTCAGAAAATCTGTGTGCTTAAACAATAACAAAAAGGAATAAAAAAGAAAGAAAATCTTTCAAACAGAAAGACTTAACATCAACTCCATGCATAAGCCCAAACGGAGCCATCTGCAAAACTTAAGAACATGAAGTAAACCCCAGAGAGGAGTACTGAATCTAAACACAGACTTGAACTAATCAAAACCTGAGCAAAACTGACATCTAGAAGCTTGTAAGCCTCCGAAGCAGAAAGATAGATAGGGCCTAAACTATTCCCTAAGGGAGATACAGAGGGCCCTTTCCCGAGAACATACTGGAGAAAGAAAAGGGATCCAGAAAAAAAATCTGGCCTTATGCCAGAATAATTCCCGCTCTACATATCATAAGAAGTAGGTCCTGCATCCCTTATGAGAGAAGCTACTATACACCGGCATATAAACTAAGCCGATAGAATCAACACTCCATCCGAAAAAACTCTCTTGACTAGGGCTAATCAAACAATTCCATGCAGTTAGCCTCAGAGAGTCCAGGATGGGAAGAACACAAGGATCCTGCACCCGCAGGTTCCTGAACAAGGTCCATAGAGGCAAAGCCTGAAAACTGAGACATAACTCTAAATGTAAACAAAGCAAACCATGTCACTGATGTCTGCTCCTGCTAAGGACGACCCTCAACCACAAAGAGCAATATGGCCGAAGAGAATAAGGTTAAAATAAACCCTCTAAGGAAAACTAGAATTCTAGCATATACAGGCTGAAAATGCCGGAGCCCCCCTGGGAGCAATCCCACCTTCTGCTACAGAAGCAGAGGAGCTAACCTGCTCTTTGAAAGTCTTAAAGAAGACTGCTCCCGCAGGAGTCAACTCCAAGCCTCAGCTTGCTAGTCAGGGAAGCAATCCCGTAGGCCACTAAGTCCTGCTGAAGTGTACGCTCATGGAGCGGTTCGGTGGCGATGAGCTGGCATGGGCTTCCACCCGCCAAACACAAGACCCCCCCGATAAGCAGGATGAACTCTCCTTCTTTAAAAGAGGGTCTCCCCACTGGAACGAACCCGAAGACCAAATCCTCTAAGCAGAATGCTTGCTGAGGAACCAAAAGGAATAATCGTGAGGAAACTCGCAACCCGCGGACCTCCCTAGGACAGGTCCAAACCATTCTGGGAGAACTAAGATAAACATTTCTTTGAACAAGGAAAACGGAACTGGGCACAGGGAATTGATTTCCCCCTACGGGTAATCCATGTAAGACTGTTTAAGGCCAAAACAACAATATACCAGGACAAAGACTACAAAGGTCCCTAGAGTTCCCTGACCAGACAATTGTCCAGAAAATAAACCTATTTCCAGTCTCTAGGACCCCTAGATCCATATGATCCAGAATCAAGCACCCTGTCAAGCCTGTTAACTAGGATAGATTGGCCTGTTGTACCAGAACCGAAATCTAGCAGAAAAAAAAATCATTTTCTAAGTAGAGCGAAGGACCTAACTAGTATCCACAACAGGTCTTGCCTGTCATCTAGGACGTATCTTCCAGAACACTCCCATGCTAAAAAGGAAGACTTCTTAAGTTCCAGCAAAGCTAGAACAACTGAGACATCAAATTAATTAAGCTCCAAGGCTTAAAATGTCCTCTAAAATGTTGGGGGAACTATCGCCCCGAGCAGAAAACTATTTACTTTTCACCGGAAGACTCTAACCTCTCGACCATCAAAGTCGATAGGGACAAAATCCCATGTGACGAAACGTCTTTCTACGAAGAGTTTCTAAAACAATCCAGAGTTCAAAAGAAACGATCCGGTACTGAACTGAAAGAAAAGAGGCTGCAACGGGAGTGAGAAATACCAAAAACAGATCCTGCCTGTTATACGGCATAATCCCCCATTGAGCCCGGAACTGGGATTATAAATAAACAAAAAAAACAAAAAGTAATTTAAGACGACAAGGAATATACCATTCTCCACTCATCTAGATAAGATAATTATCTGATTTAGACAGAGAGTCAACTGACGGAGCAGTCCTGGAAATCTGTAACATCTCCAAAACCTCTCTCAGAAGTAAACGCAGGCGTGCCAATCTAAATGCTAAGCCCTCCACCGACGGAGGACCCAAGTCAGCAGATTCTGATCCTGGAGGTTCTCCCTCTAAAGCCTCAGAGGGAACCTCATCCTCAAAGGACTGATCGGACACCAAATTGTCTTGGGCAGGAGAGCCCGGACTAACCCCTTGCTTGCGCATAGCAGGAATAGGTAACATCGCTAAGGCTGAAGAGAAATCTATGCAGAAGTGCCTAGTAACCTCTGGTGAAAACCAACCCCTTACAGGTGAAAGGGGGTTGGAATTTGGGAAAACAGTGTATGTAGGAACAGAAACAAGGGAACACACCTCGCTTGTCGAAGAGTCCTCAGAGGAGGATGGCTAAGTGGTCTCTAACATCTCAACATTGGTTGATGAGAACACTCTATTGCGGCATAACATAATTGAGTGGGCTGGACTACCTGGGCCTCCTCACAATATAAACAGGTATCAAATTCTGTATCGGAGAGATCTCCCTCTAAAATACCAGAATCCTCCATAACTCGTCTATATCATATTATAGAAAGGAAAACAACTGGCACCTTACACCCCCAATGGCTGTGGCACTCACCACCTCCTATTACCCAGACAGATAGAGAAGAAGCTCCTCTCCGCAGACATTCGGTCAGGAATCTGAAGCAGTGAAAAAACGTGACCGTTACTGATCACATGGTGCTCATGCAGAACCTGCCCCTGCTAAAGAAAAAACGTGCCATCTTATCTAAAAAAACTGCACAGCTCTCCAAATGAAAGAACCTGTATGTTCCGTATCAGCCTAAGAGCACAAACGTTCTTAAGCATAAGCAGTCGAATCACATAACAAATATTATTTAAAAAAAACCCTGTTCAATAATCCCCCTCAGGAGATATTAACCCTTGTAAGGAGTCCCAGTGTGACCCTGACTTCTTATTATTAACATGTGTGTAAAGTAATGAAACAATCTTACCAGAATCTATGCCATGGAACAGTAACATGGACATTCAAATTTGATAGATTGTAGCAGCACTTCTGACATGGACTTGAGTGAAGTAAGCAGGCAGCGAAACTCGTCAACGCTGCTTGCTTAAGGAGATGTTAATATGAGTCTGGATGGGTTCGCAGAAAGACTCTCAATGCATCTCCAGAATCTAATTTTCTTTAATGCTCTCACTGAGAGGCTGACGAGACTACTTAAAACTCCAGTCCCATCTCGGAGAGTACTACCCTCCATAAGTAACTACTTCAAAATCTTTCAACACTTCTCTACCAACCTCCTGTGATGAAAGGCAAAGAATAACTGGGGGATGTGGGGAGTGGGGGAGGTATTTAAGCCTTTGGCTGGGGTGTCTTTGCCTCCTCCTAGTGGCCAGGTTCTGTATTCCCACAAGTAAGGAATGAAGCTGTGGACTCTCCACATATTAAGATTAAAAGATAAATACATTTCAGAATGTGAGTGTAAAAACGTAATAAACGGCAAACCGCCTTCCTTGCTGATTTTTCATAGCTCCGTCCTGTAATCAGGTCATTTGACAAACAGCTAAATCTGTGAAAATTCCCACAGAGTCTGTTTTCTCACTTTCAATGGACATAGTTCTCACAGTGTTCACTTATATCGAAAAGCACAGTTGGGGCCACATTTTAGATGGGATCAGTGGATATTAATCTATTCCCAGCAGGGCTAAGGTAGAGTAGATTAGAGGAACAAAGTCAAGCAGAACTGGTGTCTGCATGGGTAGTGCATATTATATTTATAATAATTGTCTGGCAACACAGCTTCTTGGCCAACAATGTCAGCAACAATAGCCATGTAAATAGAAGTATTTGTCTTTATCTCAGATTGTCTAGTCCACCACAAAATATCTGTCATTCTACTCACCTATAGTATGTCTGAATGTATGCTTATCATCTCAGCTATCTGTCTGTCTGTCTGTATGTATGTATGTATGTATGCTTATCGTCTCATCTATCTGTCTGTCTGTATGTATGCTTATCATCTCATCTATCTGTCTGTCTGTCTGTATGTATGCTTATCATCTCATATATCTGTCTGTCTGTATCTATGTATGCTTATCATCTCATCTATCTGTCTGTCTGTATGTATGTATGCTTATCATCTCATCTATCTGTCTGTCTGTATGTATGTCTGAATGTATGCTTATCATCTCAGCTATCTGTCTGTCTGTCTGTATGTATGTATGTATGTATGTATGTATGCTTATCGTCTCATCTATCTGTCTGTCTGTATGTATGCTTATCATCTCATCTATCTGTCTGTCTGTATGTATGCTTATCATCTCATCTATCTGTCTGTCTGTCTGTATGTATGCTTATCATCTCATCTATCTGTCTGTCTGTATGTATGTATGCTTATCATCTCATCTATCTGTCTGTCTGTATGTATGCTTATCATCTCATCTATCTGTCTGTCTGTCTGTATGTATGCTTATCATCTCATCTATCTGTCTGTCTGTATGTATGCTTATCATCTTATCTATCTGTCTGTATGTATGTATGCTTATCATCTCATCTATCTGTCTGTCTTTATGTATGTATGTATGCTTATCATCTCATCTATCTGTCTGTATGTATGTATGCTTATCATCTCATCTATCTGTCTGTCTGTATGTATGCTTATCATCTCATCTATCTGTCTGTCTGTATGTATGTATGCTTATCATCTCATCTGTCTGTCTGTCTGTCTGTATGTATGCTTATCATCTCATCTGTCTGTCTGTCTGTCTGTATGTATGCTTATCATCTCATCTATCTGTCTGTATGTATGTATGCTTATCATCTCATCTATCTGTCTGTATGTATGTATGTATGTATGTATGCTTATCATCTCATCTATCTGTCTGTATGTATGTATGTATGCTTATCATCTCATCTGTCTGTCTGTCTGTATGTATGCTTATCATCTCATCTATCTGTCTGTATGTATGTATGCTTATCATCTCATCTATCTGTCTGTATGTATGTATGTATGTATGTATGCTTATCATCTCATCTGTCTGTCTGTCTGTATGTATGTATGCTTATCATCTCATCTATCTGTCTATATGTATGTATGCTTATCATCTCATCTATCTGTCTGTCTGTATGTATGTATGCTTATCATCTCATCTATCTGTCTGTATGTATGTATGCTTATCATCTCATCTATCTATCTGTCTGTATGTATGTATGTATGCTTATCATCTCATCTATCTGTCTGTCTGTATGTATGTATGCTTATCATCTCATCTGTCTGTCTGTCTGTCTGTATGTATGTATGCTTATCATCTCATCTATCTGTCTGTGTATGCTTATCATCTCATCTATCTGTCTGTATGTATGTATGTATGCTTATCATCTCATCTGTCTGTCTGTCTGTATGTATGTATGCTTATCATCTCATCTGTCTGTCTGTCTGTATGTATGTATGCTTATCATCTCATCTGTCTGTCTGTATGTATGCTTATCATCTCATCTATCTGTCTGTCTGTATGTATGCTTATCATCTCATCTGTCTGTCTGTATGTATGCTTATCATCTCATCTATCTGTCTGTATGTCTGTATGCTTATCATCTTATCTATCTGTCTGTATGTATGTATGCTTATCATCTCATCTATCTGTCTGTCTGTATATATGCTTATCATCTCATCTATCTGTCTGTCTGTATGTATGCTTATCATCTCATCTATCTGTCTGTCTGTATGTATGCTTATCATCTCATCTATCTGTCTGTCTGTATGTATGCTTATCATCTCATCTATCTGTCTGTCTGTATGTATGCTTATCATCTAATCTATCTATCTGTCTGTATGTATGTATGCTTATCATCTCATCTATCTGTCTGTCTGTATGTATGTATGCTTATCATCTCATCTATCTGTCTGTATGTATGTATGTATGCTTATCATCTCATCTATCTGTCTGTATGTATGTATGTATGCTTATCATCTCATCTATCTGTCTGTATGTATGTATGCTTATCATCTCATCTATCTGTCTGTATGTATGTATGTATGCTTATCATCTCATCTATCTGTCTGTCTGTATGTATGTATGCTTATCATCTCATCTATCTGTCTGTATGTATGTATGTATGTATGTATGCTTATCATCTCATCTATCTATCTGTCTGTCTGTATGCTTATCATCTCATCTATCTGTCTGTCTGTCTGTATGTATGCTTATCATCTCATCTATCTGTCTGTATGTATGTATGTATGCTTATCATCTCATCTATCTGTCTGTATGTATGTATGTATGTATGCTTATCATCTCATCTATCTATCTGTCTGTCTGTATGCTTATCATCTCATCTATCTGTCTGTCTGTCTGTATGTATGCTTATCATCTCATCTATCTGTCTGTATGTATGTATGTATGTATGCTTATCATCTCATCTATCTGTCTGTCTGTATGTATGTATGTATGTATGTATGCTTATCATCTCATCTATCTATCTGTATGTATGTATGTATGCTTATCATCTCATCTATCTGTCTGTCTGTATGTATGTATGTATGCTTATCATCTCATCTATCTGTCTGTCTGTATGTATGTATGTATGCTTATCATCTCATCTATCTGTCTGTCTGTATGTATGCTTATCATCTCATCTATCTGTCTGTATGTATGTATGTATGTATGCTTATCATCTCATCTATCTGTCTGTCTGTATGTATGCTTATCGTCTCATCAATCTGTCTGTCTGTATGTATGCTTATCATCTCATCTATCTGTCTGTCTGTATGTATGTATGCTTATCATCTCATCTATCTGTCTGTATGTATGTATGCTTATCATCTCATCTGTCTGTCTGTATGTATGTTTGTATGCTTATCATCTCATCTATCTATCTGTCTGTCTGTATGTATGCTTATCATCTCATCTATCTATCTGTCTGTCTGTATGTATGCTTATCATCTCATCTATCTATCTGTCTGTCTGTATGTATGCTTATCATCTCATCTATCTATCTGTCTGTCTGTATTTATGCTTATCATCTCATCTATCTGTCTGTATGTATGTATGCTTATCGTCTCATCAATCTGTCTGTCTGTATGTATGCTTATCATCTCATCTATCTGTCTGTCTGTATGTATGCTTATCATCTCATCTGTCTGTCTGTCTGTATGTATGCTTATCATCTCATCTAACTGTCTGTCTGTATGTATGCTTATCATCTCATCTGTCTGTCTGTCTGTCTGTATGTATGCTTATCATCTCATCTATCTGTCTGTCTGTATGTATGCTTATCATCTCATCTATCTGTCTGTCTGTATGTATGTATGCTTATCATCTCATCTATCTGTCTGTATGTATGTATGCTTATCATCTCATCTATCTGTCTGTATGTATGTATGCTTATCATCTCATCTATCTGTCTGTCTGTATGTATGCTTATCATCTCATCTATCTGTCTGTATGTATGTATGCTTATCATCTCATCTGTCTGTCTGTATGTATGTATGTATGCTTATCATCTCATCTGTCTGTCTGTCTGTATGTATGCTTATCATCTCATCTATCTGTCTGTATGTATGTATGCTTATCATCTCATCTATCTGTCTGTCTGTATGTATGCTTATCATCTCATCTATCTGTCTGTATGTATGTATGCTTATCATCTCATCTATCTGTCTGTCTGTATGTATGCTTATCATCTCATCTGTCTGTCTGTCTGTATGTATGCTTATCATCTCATCTAACTGTCTGTCTGTATGTATGCTTATCATCTCATCTGTCTGTCTGTCTGTCTGTATGTATGCTTATCATCTCATCTATCTGTCTGTCTGTATGTATGCTTATCATCTCATCTATCTGTCTGTCTGTATGTATGTATGCTTATCATCTCATCTATCTGTCTGTCTGTATGTATGCTTATCATCTCATCTATCTGTCTGTATGTATGTATGCTTATCATCTCATCTATCTGTCTGTATGTATGTATGCTTATCATCTCATCTATCTGTCTGTCTGTATGTATGCTTATCATCTCATCTATCTGTCTGTATGTATGTATGCTTATCATCTCATCTGTCTGTCTGTATGTATGTATGTATGCTTATCATCTCATCTATCTGTCTGTCTGTATGTATGCTTATCATCTCATCTATCTGTCTGTATGTATGTATGCTTATCATCTCATCTATCTGTCTGTCTGTATGTATGCTTATCATCTCATCTATCTGTCTGTATGTATGTATGCTTATCATCTCATCTGTCTGTCTGTCTGTATGTATGTATGCTTATCATCTCATCTATCTGTCTGTATGTATGTATGCTTATCATCTCATCTATCTGTCTGTATGTATGTATGCTTATCATCTCATCTATCTGTCTGTCTGTATGTATGTATGCTTATCATCTCATCTATCTGTCTGTATGTATGCTTATCATCTCATCTATCTGTCTGTATGTATGTATGCTTATCATCTCATCTATCTGTCTGTCTGTATGTATGTATGCTTATCATCTCATCTATCTGTCTGTCTGTATGTATGCTTATCATCTCATCTATCTGTCTGTATGTATGTATGCTTATCATCTCATCTATCTGTCTGTATGTATGTATGCTTATCATCTCATCTGTCTGTCTGTCTGTATGTATGCTTATCATCTCATCTGTCTGTCTGTCTGTATGTATGCTTATCATCTCATCTATCTGTCTGTATGTATGTATGCTTATCATCTCATCTGTCTGTCTGTATGTATGTATGTATGTATGCTTATCATCTCATCTATCTGTCTGTATGTATGTATGCTTATCATCTCATCTGTCTGTCTGTCTGTATGTATGTATGCTTATCATCTCATCTATCTGTCTGTATGTATGTATGTATGCTTATCATCTCATCTGTCTGTCTGTCTGTCTGTCTGTCTGTATGTATGCTTATCATCTCATCTGTCTGTCTGTCTGTCTGTATGTATGCTTATCATCTCATCTATCTGTCTGTATGTATGTATGTATGCTTATCATCTCATCTATCTGTCTGTCTGTATGTATGTATGCTTATCATCTCATCTATCTATCTGTATGTATGCTTATCATCTCATCTATCTGTCTGTACGCATGTATGCTTATCATCTCATCTATCTGTCTGTACGTATGTATGCTTATCATCTCATCTATCTGTCTGTCTGTATGTATGTATGCTTATCATCTCATCTATCTGTCTGTCTGTATGTATGTATGCTTATCATCTCATCTATCTGTCTGTATGTATGTATGTCTGTATGCTTATCATCTCATCTATCTGTCTGTCTGTATGTATGCTTATCATCTCATCTATCTGTCTGTCTGTATGTATGCTTATCATCTCATCTATCTGTATGTATGTATGCTTATCATCTCATCTATCTGTCTGTATGTATGCTTATTATCTCATCTATCTATCTGTCTGTATGTATGTATGCTTATCATCTCATCTATCTGTCTGTATGTATGTATGTATGCTTATCATCTCATCTATCTGTCTGTATGTATGTATGCTTATCATCTCATCTATCTGTCTGTCTGTATGTATGCTTATCATCTTATCTATCTGTCTGTCTGTATGTATGTATGCTTATCATCTCATCTATCTGTCTGTCTGTATGTATGTATGCTTATCATCTCATCTATCTGTCTGTATGTATGTATGCTTATCATCTCATCTATCTGTCTGTCTGTATGTATGTATGCTTATCATCTTATCTATCTATCTGTCTGTCTGTCTGTATGTATGCTTATCATCTCATCTATCTGTCTGTCTGTCTGTATGTATGCTTATCATCTCATCTATCTGTCTGTCTGTATGTATGTATGCTTATCATCTCATCTATCTGTCTGTCTGTATGTATGCTTATCATCTCATCTATCTGTCTGTATGTATGTATGCTTATCATCTCATCTATCTGTCTGTATGTATGTATGCTTATCATCTCATCTGTCTGTCTGTATGTATGTTTGTATGCTTATCATCTCATCTATCTGTCTGTATGTATGTATGCTTATCATCTTATCTATCTGTCTGTATGTATGTATGTTTATCATCTCATCTACCTGTCTGTCTGTATGTATGCTTATCATCTCATCTATCTGTCTGTCTGTATGTATGCTTATCATCTCATCTGTCTGTCTGTCTGTATGTATGCTTATCATCTCATCTATCTGTCTGTATGTATGTATGCTTATCATCTCATCTATCTGTCTGTCTGTCTGTATGTCTGTATGCTTATCATCTTATCTATCTGTCTGTCTGTATGTATGCTTATTATCTCATCTATCTGTCTGTCAGTATGTATGTATGCTTATCATCTCATCTATCTGTGTGTATGTATGTATGCTTATCATCTCATCTATCTGTCTGTCAGTATGTATGTATGCTTATCATCTCATCTATCTGTCTGTCTGTCTGTATGTATGCTTATCATCTCATCTATCTGTCTGTCTGTATGTATGTATGCTTATCATCTCATCTATCTGTCTGTCTGTATGTATGTATGCTTATCATCTCATCTATCTGTCTGTCTGTATGTATGTATGTATGCTTATCATCTCATCTATCTGTCTGTCTGTCTGTATGTATGCTTATCATCTCATCTATCTGTCTGTATGTATGTATGTATGTATGCTTATCATCTCATCTATCTGTCTGTCTGTCTGTCTGTATGTATGCTTATCATCTCATCTATCTGTCTGTATGTATGTATGTATGCTTATCATCTAATCTATCTGTCTGTCTGTCTCTATGTATGCTTATCATCTCATATATCTGTCTGTCTGTATGTATGCTTATCATCTCATCTATCTGTCTGTCTGTATGTATGCTTATCATCTCATCTATCTGTCTGTCTGTCTGTATGTATGCTTATCATCTCATCTATCTGTCTGTCTGTCTGTATGTATGCTTATCATCTCATCTATCTGTCTGTATGTATATATGTATGCTTATCATCTCATCTATCTGTCTGTCTGTATGTATGTATGCTTATCATCTCATCTATCTGTCTGTCTGTCTGTATGTATGCTTATCATCTCATCTATCTGTCTCTATGTATATATGTATGCTTATCATCTCATCTATCTGTCTGTCTGTCTGTCTGTCTGTCTGTATGTATGCTTATCATCTCATCTATCAGTCTGTCTGTCTGTATGTATGCTTATCATCTCATCTATCTGTCTGTCTGTCTGTATGTATGCTTATCATCTAATCTATCTGTCTGTCTGTCTGTATGTATGCTTATCATCTCATCTATCTGTCTGTATGTATGTATGTATGCTTATCATCTCATCTATCTGTCTGTATGTATGTATGTATGCTTATCATCTCATCTATCTGTCTGTCTGTATGTCTGTATGCTTATCATCTCATCTATCTGTCTGTCTGTATGTATGTATGTATGCTTATCATCTCATCTATCTGTCTGTCTGTATGTATGTATGTATGTATGCTTATCATCTCATCTATCTGTCTGTCTGTATGTATGTATGTATGTATGCTTATCATCTCATCTATCTGTCTGTCTGTCTGTATGTATGCTTATCATCTCATCTATCTGTCTGTCTGTATGTATGTATGTATGTATGCTTATCATCTCATCTATCTGTCTGTCTGTATGTATGCTTATCATCTCATCTATCTGTCTGTCTGTATGTATGTATGCTTATCATCTCATCTATCTGTCTGTATGTATGTATGTATGCTTATCATCTCATCTATCTGTCTGTCTGTATGTATGTATGCTTATCATCTCATCTATCTGTCTGTATGTATGTATGTATGCTTATCATCTCATCTATCTGTCTGTCTGTATGTATGCTTATCATCTCATCTATCTGTCTGTCTGTATGTATGTATGCTTATCATCTCATCTATCTGTCTGTATGTATGTATGCTTATCATTTCATCTATCTGTCTGTATGTATGTATGCTTATCATTTCATCTATCTGTCTGTATGTATGTATGCTTATCATTTCATCTATCTGTCTGTATGTATGTATGCTTATCATTTCATCTATCTGTCTGTATGTATGTATGCTTATCATCTCATCTATCTGTCTGTCTGTATGTATGTATGCTTATCATCTCATCTATCTGTCTGTATGTATGTATGTATGCTTATCATCTCATCTATCTGTCTGTCTGTATGTCTGTATGCTTATCATCTCATCTATCTGTCTGTATGTATGTATGGTTATCATCTTATCTATCTGTCTGTCTGTATGTATGTATGCTTATCATCTCATCTATCTGTCTGTATGTATGTATGTATGTATGCTTATCATCTCATCTATCTGTCTGTCTGTATGTATGCTTATCATCTCATCTATCTGTCTGTCTGTATGTATGCTTATCATCTCATCTATCTGTCTGTATGTATGTATGCTTATCATCTCATCTATCTGTCTGTATGTATGTATGTATGCTTATCATCTCATCTATCTGTCTGTCTGTATGTATGTATGCTTATCATCTCATCTATCTGTCTGTCTGTATGTATGTATGCTTATCATCTCATCTATCTGTCTGTATGTATGTATGCTTATCATCTCATCTATCTGTCTGTCTGTATGTATGCTTATCATCTCATCTATCTGTCTGTCTGTATGTATGCTTATCATCTCATCTATCTGTCTGTCTGTATGTATGCTTATCATCTCATCTATCTGTCTGTATGTATGTATGCTTATCATCTCATCTATCTGTCTGTATGTATGTATGTATGCTTATCATCTCATCTATCTGTCTGTATGTATGTATGCTTATCATCTCATCTATCTGTCTGTATGTATGTATGTATGCTTATCATCTCATCTATCTGTATGTATGTTTGTATGCTTATCATCTCATCTATCTGTCTGTCTGTATGTATGCTTATCATCTCATCTATCTGTCTGTATGTATGTATGCTTATCATCTCATCTATCTGTCTGTATGTATGTATGTATGTATGTATGCTTATCATCTAATCTATCTGTCTGTATGTATGTATGTATGTATGTATGTATGCTTATCATCTCATCTATCTGTCTGTCTGTATGTATGTATGTATGCTTATCATCTCATCTATCTGTCTGTATGTATGTATGTATGCTTATCATCTCATCTATCTATCTGTCTGTATGTATGTATGCTTATCATCTCATCTGTCTGTCTGTCTGTATGTATGTATGCTTATCATCTCATCTGTCTGTCTGTCTGTCTGTATGTATGCTTATCATCTCATCTATCTGTCTGTCTGTATGTCTGTATGCTTATCATCTCATCTATCTGTCTGTATGTCTGTATGCTTATCATCTCATCTGTCTGTCTGTCTGTATGTATGCTTATCATCTCATCTATCTGTCTGTCTGTATGTATGCTTATCATCTCATCTATCTGTCTTTATGTATGTATGCTTATCATCTCATCTATCTGTCTGTATGTATGTATGTATGTATGCTTATCATCTCATCTATCTGTCTGTCTGTATGTATGTATGCTTATCATCTCATCTATCTGTCTGTATGTATGTATGCTTATCATCTCATCTGTCTGTCTGTCTGTATGTATGCTTATCATCTCATCTATCTGTCTGAATGTATGTATGCTTATCATCTCATCTGTCTGTCTGTATGTATGTATGCTTATCATCTCATCTATCTGTCTGTATGTATGTATGTATGCTTATCATCTCATCTATCTGTCTGTATGTATGTATGTATGCTTATCATCTCATCTATCTGTCTGTCTGTATGTATGTATGCTTATCATCTCATCTATCTGTCTGTCTGTATGTATGCTTATCATCTCATCTATCTGTCTGTCTGTATGTATGTATGCTTATCATCTCATCTATCTGTCTGTCTGTCTGTATGTATGTATGCTTATCATCTCATCTGTCTGTCTGTCTGTATGTATGCTTATCATCTCATCTATCTGTCTGTATGTATGTATGCTTATCATCTCATCTATCTGTCTGTCTGTCTGTATGTATGCTTATCATCTCATCTATCTATCTGTCTGTCTGTATGTATGCTTATCATCTCATCTATCTGTCTGTCTGTATGTATGCTTATCATCTCATCTGTCTGTCTGTATGTATGCTTATCATCTCATCTATCTGTCTGTATGTATGTATGTATGCTTATCATCTCATCTATCTGTCTGTATGTCTGTATGTATGCTTATCATCTCATCTATCTGTCTGTCTGTCTGTATGTATGCTTATCATCTCATCTATCTATCTGTCTGTCTGTATGTATGCTTATCATCTCATCTATCTGTCTGTATGTATGTATGCTTATCATCTCATCTATCTGTCTGTATGTATGTATGTATGCTTATCATCTATCTGTCTGTCTGTCTGTATGTATGCTTATCATCTCATCTATCTGTCTGTCTGTATGTATGCTTATCATCTTATCTATCTGTCTGTATGTATGTATGCTTATCATCTCATCTATCTGTCTGTCTGTATGTATGTATGTATGCTTATCATCTCATCTATCTGTCTGTCTGTATGTATGTATGCTTATTATCTCATCTATCTGTCTGTCTGTCTGTATGCTTATCATCTCATCTATCTGTCTGTCTGTATGTATGCTTATCATCTCATCTATCTGTCTGTATGTATGTATGTATGCTTATCATCTATCTGTCTGTCTGTCTGTATGTATGCTTATCATCTCATCTATCTGTCTGTCTGTATGTATGCTTATCATCTTATCTATCTGTCTGTATGTATGTATGCTTATCATCTCATCTATCTGTCTGTCTGTATGTATGTATGTATGCTTATCATCTCATCTATCTGTCTGTCTGTATGTATGTATGCTTATTATCTCATCTATCTGTCTGTCTGTCTGTATGCTTATCATCTCATCTATCTGTCTGTCTGTCTGTCTGTCTGTCTGTATGCTTATCATCTCATCTATCTGTCTGTCTGTATGTATGTATGCTTATCATCTCATCTATCTGTCTGTCTGTCTGTATGTATGCTTATCATCTCATCTGTCTGTCTGTATGTATGTATGTATGCTTATCATCTCATCTATCTATCTGTCTGTATGTATGTATGCTTATCATCTCATCTATTGGTCTGTCTGTATGTATGCTTATCATCTCATCTATCTGTCTGTCTGTCTGTCTGTATGTATGCTTATCATCTCATCTATCCGTCTGTCTGTATGTATGTATGCTTATCATCTCATCTATCTGTCTGTATGTATGTATGTATGCTTATCATCTCATCTATCTGTCTGTATGTATGTATGTATGCTTATCATCTCATCTATCTGTCTGTCTGTATGTATGTATGCTTATCATCTCATCTATCTGTCTGTCTGTATGTATGCTTATCATCTCATCTATCTGTCTGTCTGTATGTATGCTTATCATCTCATCTATCTGTCTGTCTGTCTGTATGTATGCTTATCATCTCATCTATCTGTCTGTCTGTATGTATTCTTATCATCTCATCTATCTGTCTGTCTGTATGTATGCTTATCATCTCATTTATCTGTCTGTATGTATGTATGCTTATCATCTCATCTGTCTGTCTGTATGTATGCTTATTATCTCATCTATCTATCTGTCTGTATGTATGTATGCTTATCATCTCATCTATCTGTCTGTCTGTATGTATGTATGTATGCTTATCATCTCATCTATCTGTCTGTCTGTATGTATGCTTATCATCTCATCTGTCTGTCTGTCTGTCTGTATGTATGCTTATCATCTCATCTATCTATCTGTCTGTATGTATGTATGCTTATCATCTCATCTATCTGTCTGTCTGTCTGTATGCTTATCATCTCATCTGTTTGTCTGTATGTATGCTTATCATCTCATCTATCTGTCTGTCTGTATGTATGCTTATCATCTCATCTATCTGTCTGTCTGTATGTATGCTTATCATCTCATCTATCTGTCTGTCTGTATGTATGTATGCTTATCATCTCATCTGTCTGTCTGTCTGTCTGTCTGTATGTATGCTTATTATCTCATCTATCTATCTGTCTGTATGTATGTATGCTTATCATCTCATCTGTCTGTCTGTCTGTCTGTATGTATGCTTATTATCTCATCTATCTATCTGTCTGTATGTATGTATGCTTATCATCTCATCTATCTGTCTGTCTGTCTGTATGCTTATCATCTCATCTGTCTGTCTGTATGTATGCTTATCATCTCATCTATCTGTCTGTCTGTATGTATGCTTATCATCTCATCTGTCTGTCTGTATGTATGCTTATCATCTCATCTATCTGTCTGTATGTCTGTATGCTTATCATCTTATCTATCTGTCTGTATGTATGTATGCTTATCATCTCATCTATCTGTCTGTCTGTATATATGCTTATCATCTCATCTATCTGTCTGTCTGTATGTATGCTTATCATCTCATCTATCTGTCTGTCTGTATGTATGTATGTATGCTTATCATCTCATCTATCTGTCTGTCTGTATGTATGCTTATCATCTCATCTATTGGTCTGTCTGTATGTATGCTTATCATCTCATCTATCTGTCTGTATGTCTGTATGTATGCTTATCATCACATCTATCTGTCTGTCTGTCTGTATGTATGCTTATCATCACATCTATCTGTCTGTCTGTATGTATGCTTATCATCTCATCTATCTGTCTGTCTGTATGTATGCTTATCATCTCATCTATCTGTCTGTCTGTATGTATGCTTATCATCTCATCTATCTGTCTGTATGTATGTATGCTTATCATCTCATCTGTCTGTCTGTATGTATGCTTATCATCTCATCTATCTGTCTGCATGTATGTATGTATGCTTATCATCTATCTATCTGTCTGTCTGTATGTATGCTTATCATCTCATCTATCTGTCTGTATGTATGTATGCTTATCGTCTCATCAATCTGTCTGTCTGTATGTATGCTTATCATCTCATCTATCTGTCTGTCTGTATGTATGCTTATCATCTCATCTGTCTGTCTGTCTGTATGTATGCTTATCATCTCATCTAACTGTCTGTCTGTATGTATGCTTATCATCTCATCTGTCTGTCTGTCTGTATGTATGCTTATCATCTCATCTATCTGTCTGTATGTATGTATGCTTATCATCTCATCTATCTGTCTGTATGTATGTATGCTTATCATCTCATCTATCTGTCTGTCTGTATGTATGTATGTATGCTTATCATCTCATCTATCTGTCTGTATGTATGTATGCTTATCATCTCATCTGTCTGTCTGTATGTATGTATGCTTATCATCTCATCTGTCTGTCTGTATGTATGTATGTATGCTTATCATCTCATCTGTCTGTCTGTATGTATGTATGTATGCTTATCATCTCATCTGTCTGTCTGTCTGTATGTATGCTTATCATCTCATCTGTCTGTCTGTATGTATGTATGCTTATCATCTCATCTGTCTGTCTGTATGTATGTATGTATGCTTATCATCTCATCTATCTGTCTGTCTGTATGTATGCTTATCATCTCATCTATCTGTCTGTCTGTATGTATGCTTATCATCTCATCTATCTGTCTGTCTGTATGTATGCTTATCATCTCATCTATCTGTCTGTATGTATGTATGCTTATCATCTCATCTGTCTGTCTGTATGTATGTATGTATGCTTATCATCTCATCTATCTGTCTGTCTGTATGTATGTATGCTTATCATCTCATCTATCTGTCTGTATGTATGTATGCTTATCATCTCATCTGTCTGTCTGTCTGTATGTATGCTTATCATCTCATCTGTCTGTCTGTCTGTATGTATGCTTATCATCTCATCTATCTGTCTGTATGTATGTATGCTTATCATCTCATCTGTCTGTCTGTATGTATGTATGCTTATCATCTCATCTATCTGTCTGTATGTATGTATGCTTATCATCTCATCTATCTGTCTGTATGTATGTATGTATGCTTATCATCTCATCTATCTGTCTGTATGTATGTATGTATGCTTATCATCTCATCTATCTGTCTGTCTGTATGTATGTATGCTTATCATCTCATCTGTCTGTCTGTATGTATGTATGTATGCTTATCATCTCATCTATCTGTCTGTATGTATGTATGCTTATCATCTCATCTGTCTGTCTGTATGTATGTATGTATGCTTATCATCTCATCTATCTGTCTGTCTGTATGTATGCTTATCATCTCATCTATCTGTCTGTATGTATGTATGTATGCTTATCATCTCATCTATCTGTCTGTCTGTATGTATGCTTATCATCTCATCTATCTGTCTGTATGTATGTATGTATGCTTATCATCTCATCTGTCTGTCTGTCTGTCTGTCTGTCTGTCTGTATGTATGCTTATCATCTCATCTGTCTGTCTGTCTGTATGTATGCTTATCATCTCATCTATCTGTCTGTATGTATGTATGCTTTTCATCTTATCTATCTGTCTGTATGTATGCTTATCATCTCATCTATCTGTATGTATGTATGCTTATCATCTCATCTATCTTTCTGTATGTATGTATGCTTATCATCTCATCTATCTGTCTGTCTGTATGTATGTATGCTTATCATCTCATCTATCTGTCTGTCTGTATGTATGTATGCTTATCATCTCATCTATCTGTCTGTACGTATGTATGCTTATCATCTCATCTATCTGTCTGTACGTATGTATGCTTATCATCTCATCTATCTGTCTGTATGTATGTATGCTTATCATCTCATCTATCTGTCTGTCTGTATGTATGTATGCTTATCATCTCATCTATCTGTCTGTATGTATGTATGTCTGTATGCTTATCATCTCATCTATCTGTCTGTCTGTATGTATGCTTATCATCTCATCTGTCTGTCTGTATGTATGCTTATCATCTCATCTATCTGTCTGTATGTATGTATGCTTTTCATCTTATCTATCTGTCTGTATGTATGTATGCTTATTATCTCATCTATCTGTATGTATGTATGCTTATCATCTCATCTATCTGTCTGTATGTATGTATGCTTATCATCTCATCTATCTGTCTGTCTGTATGTATGCTTATCATCTCATCTATCTGTCTGTATGTATGTATGCTTATCATCTCATCTATCTGTATGTATGTATGCTTATCATCTCATCTATCTGTCTGTATGTATGTATGCTTATCATCTCATCTATCTGTCTGTCTGTATGTATGCTTATCATCTCATCTATCTGTCTGTATGTATGTATGCTTATCATCTCATCTGTCTGTCTGTATGTATGTTTGTATGCTTATCATCTCATCTATCTATCTGTCTGTCTGTATGTATGCTTATCATCTCATCTATCTATCTGTCTGTCTGTATGTATGCTTATCATCTCATCTATCTATCTGTCTGTCTGTATGTATGCTTATCATCTCATCTATCTATCTGTCTGTCTGTATTTATGCTTATCATCTCATCTATCTGTCTGTATGTATGTATGCTTATCGTCTCATCAATCTGTCTGTCTGTATGTATGCTTATCATCTCATCTATCTGTCTGTCTGTATGTATGCTTATCATCTCATCTGTCTGTCTGTCTGTATGTATGCTTATCATCTCATCTATCTGTCTGTCTGTATGTATGCTTATCATCTCATCTGTCTGTCTGTCTGTCTGTATGTATGCTTATCATCTCATCTATCTGTCTGTCTGTATGTATGCTTATCATCTCATCTATCTGTCTGTCTGTATGTATGTATGCTTATCATCTCATCTATCTATCTGTCTGTCTGTATGTATGCTTATCATCTCATCTATCTGTCTGTATGTATGTATGCTTATCATCTCATCTATCTGTCTGTATGTATGTATGCTTATCATCTCATCTATCTGTCTGTCTGTATGTATGCTTATCATCTCATCTATCTGTCTGTATGTATGTATGCTTATCATCTCATCTGTCTGTCTGTATGTATGTATGTATGCTTATCATCTCATCTGTCTGTCTGTCTGTATGTATGCTTATCATCTCATCTATCTGTCTGTATGTATGTATGCTTATCATCTCATCTATCTGTCTGTCTGTATGTATGCTTATCATCTCATCTATCTGTCTGTATGTATGTATGCTTATCATCTCATCTGTCTGTCTGTATGTATGTATGTATGCTTATCATCTCATCTATCTGTCTGTCTGTATGTATGTATGCTTATCATCTCATCTATCTGTCTGTATGTATGTATGCTTATCATCTCATCTGTCTGTCTGTCTGTATGTATGCTTATCATCTCATCTGTTTGTCTGTCTGTATGTATGCTTATCATCTCATCTATCTGTCTGTATGTATGTATGCTTATCATCTCATCTGTCTGTCTGTATGTATGTATGTATGTATGCTTATCATCTCATCTATCTGTCTGTATGTATGTATGCTTATCATCTCATCTGTCTGTCTGTATGTATGTATGTATGTATGCTTATCATCTCATCTATCTGTCTGTATGTATGTATGTATGCTTATCATCTCATCTGTCTGTCTGTCTGTCTGTCTGTATGTATGCTTATCATCTCATCTGTCTGTCTGTCTGTCTGTATGTATGCTTATCATCTCATCTATCTGTCTGTATGTATGTATGTATGCTTATCATCTCATCTATCTGTCTGTCTGTATGTATGTATGCTTATCATCTCATCTATCTGTCTGTATGTATGTATGTATGCTTATCATCTCATCTATCTGTCTGTCTGTATGTATGTATGCTTATCATCTCATCTATCTGTCTGTCTGTATGTATGTATGCTTATCATCTCATCTATCTATCTGTATGTATGCTTATCATCTCATCTATCTGTCTGTACGTATGTATGCTTATCATCTCATCTATCTGTCTGTACGTATGTATGCTTATCATCTCATCTATCTGTCTGTACGTATGTATGCTTATCATCTCATCTATCTGTCTGTCTGTATGTATGTATGCTTATCATCTCATCTATCTGTCTGTCTGTATGTATGTATGCTTATCATCTCATCTATCTGTCTGTATGTATGTATGTCTGTATGCTTATCATCTCATCTATCTGTCTGTCTGTATGTATGCTTATCATCTCATCTATCTGTCTGTCTGTATGTATGCTTATCATCTCATCTATCTGTCTGTATGTATGTATGCTTTTCATCTTATCTATCTGTCTGTATGTATGTATGCTTATCATCTCATCTATCTGTCTGTATGTGTGTATGCTTATCATCTCATCTATCTGTATGTATGTATGCTTATCATCTCATCTATCTGTCTGTATGTATGCTTATTATCTCATCTATCTATCTGTCTGTATGTATGTATGCTTATCATCTCATCTATCTGTCTGTATGTATGTATGTATGCTTATCATCTCATCTATCTGTCTGTATGTATGTATGCTTATCATCTCCATCTTTCTGTCTGTCTGTATGTATGCTTATCATCTTATCTATCTGTCTGTCTGTATGTATGTATGCTTATCATCTCATCTATCTGTCTGTCTGTATGTATGTATGCTTATCATCTCATCTATCTGTCTGTATGTATGTATGCTTATCATCTCATCTATCTGTCTGTCTGTATGTATGTATGCTTATCATCTTATCTATCTGTCTGTCTGTCTGTATGTATGCTTATCATCTCATCTATCTGTCTGTCAGTATGTATGTATGCTTATCATCTCATCTATCTGTGTGTATGTATGTATGCTTATCATCTCATCTATCTGTCTGTCTGTCTGTATGTATGCTTATCATCTCATCTATCTGTCTGTCTGTATGTATGTATGCTTATCATCTCATCTATCTGTCTGTCTGTATGTATGCTTATCATCTCATCTATCTGTCTGTATGTATGTATGCTTATCATCTCATCTGTCTGTCTGTATGTATGTTTGTATGCTTATCTTCTCATCTATCTGTCTGTATGTATGTATGCTTATCATCTTATCTATCTGTCTGTATGTATGTATGCTTATCATCTCATCTACCTGTCTGTCTGTATGTATGCTTATCATCTCATCTATCTGTCTGTCTGTATGTATGCTTATCATCTCATCTGTCTGTCTGTCTGTATGTATGCTTATCATCTCATCTATCTGTCTGTATGTATGTATGCTTATCATCTCATCTATCTGTCTGTCTGTCTGTATGTCTGTATGCTTATCATCTTATCTATCTGTCTGTCTGTATGTATGCTTATTATCTCATCTATCTGTCTGTCAGTATGTATGTATGCTTATCATCTCATCTATCTGTGTGTATGTATGTATGCTTATCATCTCATCTATCTGTCTGTCAGTATGTATGTATGCTTATCATCTCATCTATCTGTCTGTCTGTCTGTATGTATGCTTATCATCTCATCTATCTGTCTGTCTGTATGTATGTATGCTTATCATCTCATCTATCTGTCTGTCTGTATGTATGTATGCTTATCATCTCATCTATCTGTCTGTCTGTATGTATGTATGTATGCTTATCATCTCATCTATCTGTCTGTCTGTATGTATGCTTATCATCTCATCTATCTGTCTGTATGTATGTATGTATGCTTATCATCTCATCTATCTGTCTGTCTGTCTGTCTGTATGTATGCTTATCATCTCATCTATCTGTCTGTATGTATGTATGTATTTATGCTTATCATCTAATCTATCTGTCTGTCTGTCTCTATGTATGCTTATCATCTCATCTATCTGTCTGTCTGTATGTATGCTTATCATCTCATCTATCCTGTCTGTCTGTATGCTTATCATCTCATCTATCTGTCTGTCTGTCTGTCTGTCTGTATGTATGCTTATCATCTCATCTATCTGTCTGTCTGTCTGTATGTATGCTTATCATCTCATCTATCTGTCTGTATGTATATATGTATGCTTATCATCTCATCTATCTGTCTGTCTGTATGTATGTATGCTTATCATCTCATCTATCTGTCTGTCTGTCTGTATGTATGCTTATCATCTCATCTATCTGTCTGTATGTATATATGTATGCTTATCATCTCATCTATCTGTCTGTCTGTCTGTCTGTATGTATGCTTATCATCTCATCTATCAGTCTGTCTGTCTGTATGTATGCTTATCATCTCATCTATCTGTCTGTCTGTCTGTATGTATGCTTATCATCTAATCTATCTGTCTGTCTGTCTGTATGTATGCTTATCATCTCATCTATCTGTCTGTATGTATGTATGTATGCTTATCATCTCATCTATCTGTCTGTATGTATGTATGTATGCTTATCATCTCATCTATCTGTCTGTCTGTATGTCTGTATGCTTATCATCTCATCTATCTGTCTGTCTGTATGTATGTATGTATGTATGCTTATCATCTCATCTATCTGTCTGTCTGTATGTATGTATGTATGTATGCTTATCATCTCATCTATCTGTCTGTCTGTCTGTATGTATGCTTATCATCTCATCTATCTGTCTGTCTGTATGTATGTATGTATGTATGCTTATCATCTCATCTATCTGTCTGTCTGTATGTATGCTTATCATCTCATCTGTCTGTCTGTATGTATGTATGCTTATCATCTCATCTATCTGTCTGTATGTATGTATGTATGCTTATCATCTCATCTATCTGTCTGTCTGTATGTATGCTTATCATCTCATCTATCTGTCTGTCTGTATGTATGTATGCTTATCATCTCATCTATCTGTCTGTATGTATGTTTGTATGCTTATCATCTCATCTATCTGTCTGTATGTATGTATGCTTATCATTTCATCTATCTGTCTGTATGTATGTATTGCTTATCATCTCATCTATCTGTCTATCTGTCTGTCTGTATGTATGTATGCTTATCATCTCATCTATCTGTCTGTATGTATGTATGTATGCTTATCATCTCATCTATCTGTCTGTCTGTATGTATGCTTATCATCTCATCTATCTATCTGTCTGTATGTATTTATGCTTATCATCTCATCTATCTGTCTGTCTGTATGTCTGTATGCTTATCATCTCATCTATCTGTCTGTATGTATGTATTTATGCTTATCATCTCATCTATCTGTCTGTATGTATGTATGCTTATCATCTCATCTATCTGTCTGTCTGTATGTATGCTTATCATCTCATCTGTCTGTCTGTATGTATGTATGCTTATCATCTCATCTATCTGTCTGTCTGTATGTATGTATGCTTATCATCTCATCTATCTGTCTGTATGTATGTATGCTTATCATATCATCTATCTGTCTGTATGTATGTATGTATGCTTATCATCTCATCTATCTGTCTGTCTGTATGTATGTATGCTTATCATCTCATCTATCTGTCTGTATGTATGTATGTATGCTTATCATCTCATCTATCTGTCTGTATGTATGTATGCTTATCATCTCATCTATCTGTCTGTATGTATGTATGTATGCTTATCATCTCATCTATCTGTCTGTCTGTATGTATGTATGCTTATCATCTCATCTATCTGTCTGTATGTATGTATGTATGCTTATCATCTCATCTATCTGTCTGTATGTATGTATGTATGTATGCTTATCATCTCATCTATCTGTCTGTATGTATGTATGTATGCTTATCATCTCATCTATCTGTCTGTCTGTATGTATGTATGCTTATCATA